>NC_056749.1:466038052-466338052 GCF_019279795.1 Protopterus annectens
TACTTGTATTGTAGTAGAGTTGAGGGGCCTTTTTTTCTGTCATGATTTCCAAAATTTCTCTTGTGGACAGGACTTCCTTGGTGGATTTTGAGAGCCAGCTTACATGGTTATGTTTTATTCATTTTGGAATGTTGGGATAAATAATTAAACAGCCTCATTAAGTGGTAAGGATTCGAGAGGTTCCCAATTTACTTTAGCTAAGGTTTCATTAAGTATGGATGGTTGGAACTTGGTCAAATTTTTGGTTGATTTGTATTGGTGTTGGCCTGGGGTTGGGGTAAATCTGCATAGGATATATCCTAGGTGGTGGTCACTAATGGTATTTGGTTGTATGCCTGCAGTGATGATATTAGGGTTGGACACTAATATCCAGTCTATTGTAGAGCCCCAGTTGTTCTTTTTGTGAGGTCTGGTGATGTCTTGAATTAATTGGAAGAAGTTGCAAAGGTTTGCTTTTAGAGGGGTTCTTTTGGGCAGTGTCTTGCCAATCAGTGTTTACATCACCTAGAATGATGGCTTCATTATGTATGTTTCAGGATGTCCAGGCAAGTATGTTCTATAATACTGGTATATTGTTTCTTGGAGTAATGTACAGAGCAATAATGCAAATGTTTTTATGATTAAGTTTTAATATAGAGATTAGTACTTCAGCTGGGGAGAAGTTGGGTGATGGTTTTGAGTAGGGAATTGAAGTATATTTGCTCCTCTCTTGTGGGGCTGATCTGCTCTTAGGCATGAGTAGCCTGGGGGAGAAATTCTGTCTCTTTTTACATGATGAATTACTGATTTCAACCAGGTTTCAGGAGCTGCTATAATATCAGGTTTGTTTTGTGCAATCCATGCCTGGAGTTTAAGAATCTTGTTTATAAAGCTTTGGAGATTTATGATCTGATAGCTTGAGAGATTTGCTAGCTTTCTGGTATAGATGTTCATCGTGTTACCCTGCTGCAGTCATCACACTTGGGTTATCCTGTCGTCAGGCGGTCCCGCAGTCGGCCGGAATTCCAAAGTCTTGGTTCGGTGTTGGTTGCTGTCGCTTCTTCCCTGACGGTGCGCCAGGGGTATATATAATGCATCCAACGCCATTTTCTCCAGTCTTTATTGCCGCACGGTGCCTGAAGCAGAAGCAGTTCGCAAGTGCCGGTCGGCCGACTCCTGAGATTTTCGAAGTCAAATTTCAGATCCGAAGTCTTCAATAAAGCTAAGTACCCCACTGGGGAAACTTTTCTTGCCTCAGACCGATGTCAGAAAAAGTTAACAATTGTATTTCTTGTGGGAAGCAAATACCTCATAAGGATTTTCATTCTTACTGCATACCTTGCCTAGGCCCAGACCACAACGTCACTGGTTGTCGTTTTTGTGCTAGGGTTAATAAGCGTACTATAAAAAGACGCTTTGATTTCGCACGACGCTACTTTGGTAGAAAATTTAACTACACAATGCCGTCAGAGCAACCGACCACCGGCGTGCACAAAAAACGCAAGGATAAGGACAGGCAACCTAGACCCAAGCCAGACTCCGAGGCCACGGCCGGACCAGTCTCCGGTTCACCAGTCTTCAGTGAGGCTCAGACACAGCCCCTGACTACCGCAGATTTGGAACCCGAGACCGCTTCGGAGCCTTTGGCAGAGAGTGCTAGGCCAACGCAGCCATTTTGTTCAGCCCCTACCAACGACACTGCAGAAAGAGATGTCAGTGCTGCAGAAACACCTTCGGTTTCTGAAGACATCTTCAGACCGACAATGCTCACCATAAAAGCGTATCCTAAGCTTAAGACTCCTATTAAACCTAAAAAGACTGCACTTCAGTCTCCAGATCAAGGCCCCATGCATAAGAAATGAGAAGTCATGTACCTACCGTAACGTTCCATGTTAGTTGTCTTCTCTCGCCTTCTTTCTTGCTGGATGGTTTCGGAGCCGATCCTCTGCTCTGACTCGGCCACTTACTAAAGCTCGAGAGCTTATTTTACTGGCTCAAGGCAACCCTATATCCCATGATGATAGGCAATAACTCCCCAGATCTCGTTTGGAAGCTGAAAAACCTAGCATAGGCCAATAAAACAAAATCCTCCAACTGGAAGGAGGAGGAAGAGGGATAAAAACCTCCAAAGATAATTATTTACACTATATTTATATCCTAGGACACCTAGATAGTGAACAAAGGAATAAAAGGACCCTTCAAAGAAGGGAAGATCTTCTTGGTCTGTGCAGGCTAGGGGGATGGTGGGTGGGATGCAAGAAAGAAGGCGAGAGAAGAAAACTAACATGGAACGTTATGGTAGGTACATAACTTCTCAATGTTAAGTTGTCAATCTCGCCTTCATTCTTGCTGGATGGGACCGCGTCCCTAGCACCTTCATCCTGGGTGGCTTATTGGAACAGACTCCTAAGAATGGTGGAACCAAATGTTGCTCTGTCCCTGGAGGCCATGTCCAATTTGTAATGCGAAACAAAGGTATGAGGAGAGGCCCATGTGGCTGCCGCACAGATAGTGTCTATGGGTAGTATAGCTAGAAAAGCTGTAGATGTAGCTAGTGCTCTAGTTGAATGGGCTTTTGGCTTAGAAGATAATTCCCTGCCTCTGAGTTGATAAATAGATGTAATCACAGAAGACAGCCATCTAGATAGGGTTACCTTGGAAACAGGAAGGCCTTTCTTATTTTCTGCATACGATAAAAACAGTTGATCAGATTTCCTTATTTGTTTAGTTCTATCCAGATAGTACCGGAGCTGGCGGTGAACATCTAGATAATGTAGCTTTTGCTCTGCTCTATTAGTATAGTTTGGGAAAAAAACTGGGAGATCAATTGATTGATTCAAATTTGTCTGCGAAGCCACCTTGGATAAGAAGGATGGATTAGTCCTTAGAGAAACTCTGTCTTTATGGAAGATTAAGTAGGGAGGACGAATGCAGAGGGCGTGAAGCTCTGATACTCTCATAGCAGAAGTAATGGAGACTAGGAAAAGTGTCTTCCATGAAAGAAATTTCAATGAACAGGAGACCGCAGGTTCAAAGGGGGGAAGAATTAAGGATGTTAAGACTAAATTAAGATCCCACTGAGGTGGAGGATCTTTGATCGGAGGCCTAAGTAAATATACACCTTTAAGGAAGGCTTTGCAAAGCTTATTGGACATGATATTGTGGTCCGATAAGCCTATATGAAAATTCGATATGGCTGCCAACTGAACCTTTACTGTAGAGGCAGAAGACCCTGAATGAAAAATTTCGGCTAGGAAGTCTAAGACCGAATGAATTGGGGCAGTAAAAGGATCTATATTCCTTGCCTTTGCCCAGGAGGAGAAACGTTTCCATTTACTAGTGTAAATCTTTCTGGTGGAAGATTTAAGGGAAGCTACTATGATATCCTGGACGGGATTAGAAATCATAGGAAGCCTGGCTAAGGATGGAAGTGGAGCAACCAGGCAGTGAGGTTGAGAGAATGTAGGGATTGGTGCAGCTGCCCCGACTGATGGGTCAACAGATCTGGAGCTGGGTCCAGATGCCAAGGCTGCACCAAAAGATAATGATGTAGGAACGGAAACCATATCTGTCGAGGCCAATAAGGGGCAATGAGAATCAACTTGGCTCTCAAGGCGGTTGCTTTCTGAATTACTTGTGGAATTAGAGGAAAGGATGGAAAGGCATAGAGAAGTCCCCAAGGCCAATCTTGGACTAGAGCGTCTCTGAGGGGATGGCCTGGAAGGGGGAAGAGGGTGAAGAAGTCGGGGCATTTGCTGTTTTGGGATTTAGCAAAAAGATTGCAGCAAGGAAGACCCCACTTCTGAAAAATCTCTTCCGCTACCGATTGTTTGAGAGACCACTCGTGTGGCATGAGTTTGGCTCTGCTCAACCTGTCCGCTATGAAGTTGGACTTCCTGGGGATATGCGTTGCTATCAGAAACCACTGAGAGGAGATCGCCATTGCCAAAGTCTGAGTGCCTCTCGACACAGGGGTTTAGGACTTGGTTCCGCCTTGCTTGTTGATGTACCACACTACGGACATATTGTCCGTTTGAATTGCAATAGTTCCTAGGGGAAGAGAGTCGTGGAGGGCTTGCAACGTTAAAAGCACTGCTCTCATCTATAGGGCATTTATGTGCAGGTGGCGCTCGAAAGGTTGCCAACTGCCATAGACCATCCTGCCCTGAAAATGCCCCCCCCCCCCGCCCGATCAGGGAGGCGTCCGATGTCACCGTGGCGACCGGGGGAGGAGGAACAACAGGTCTGCCCTGATGGACTTGAGGGGACAGTATCCACCAGGACAGATGACGTTTGCAAGTTTGAGTTATGATCTTGTGGTGCATGGTGAGTTGCTGAAAAGACCATTGAGCGAACAGCATCCACTGTAGAAGACGCATGTGAAAACGTGCAAGGGGAAGAAGTGTTATGGAGGCCGCCATAAGACCCAATACTTTCAGGACATACCTGGCCTGAATTTTGTTGCTCTGAAGAAGAACCTGGACATGGTTTTGAATATCTAAGACTCTTTGGTCTGTTAACTTTGCTGAACGTTGTACGGTGTTCAAGTTGGCGCCTATAAAGGTAATAGACTGACAAGGCAGACTTTTCGAAATTTATAGAGATTCCTAGCCCTCTACAAATGTGAATGGTGTAAGCTGTGGCTTGGAGAAGTTGATGCCTGGTGGTGGCAGTGTGGAGCCAGTCGTCTAGATATGGAAACACCTGGAATCCTTGCCGTCTCAGGTGAGCCGTAACCGCTGCCATACATTTGGTGAACACTCTGGGGGCTGTAGTGAGACCAAAGGGCAGGGCTCTGAATTGGTAGTGACTGGCCCCCAGCCGAAAGCGGAGAAACCTTCTGGAGCGCCTGTGAAATTTGATGTGATAGTACGCATCCTGAAGGTCCACGGAGCACATCCAATTGTCCTTGCCCAGTAAGGGCAGAATGGACTGTAGCGTGACTATCCGGAATCTTGTTCTCTTTACAAACTTGGTCAGTTTGCTGAGATCTAATATTGGTCTCCAGTCCCCTGTCTTTTTCGGTACTAAAAAGAACCTTGAGTAGATTCCGGATCCTAGTTGGTCTGCTGGGACTGGCTGGATGGCTCTTTTTGCTAGCAGTTTTGATATTTCTGATACTGCTAGTTCCCTTAGACCGGGTGGAACATCTGGAAGGGTTCCCTTTTGTTGAATTGGGGTCGACTGTACCCATTTGTCTTGAGTAAGGGAAAGCCAGGCTATTGGGTACAGCGACAATCTTCCCCCGACTGCCTCCGAAGGTGGACAATCGGGCAACATCTCAGGGATGCTGGAAGGGTTTGTCAGAGAGAGGCTCCCTGCTTCCTTGGTTTTGCGGACCCCCTCTGCCCCTAGAGTGGCGTCTGTAGTTACCCCCTCTGCCCCTGGGGGTAAACTGACCTCTTGCATCAGACGTGACTCCTTGAGATTTGCGGAACCACATTTTCCCACCCTTCTGACCCTTAGGGTATGGTCTTGAAGGGGTGGAGAAACGGACTCCTACGGCAGAAAGTCTTGCCATCTTGCTCGCATCTGGTCAAGGTGTCTTTCACTTGAGGTCCGAAGGACGCCTTGAAAGGGTCCGTGAAATTACACAGCCGCATCCAGGTGTGACGCCTTAAGGCCACTCCTGTGCCTGCGGCCTTACTCGCTCCATCGGCTGCATATGAAATCAGACACATGGAGGAGTTAATAGAGTTCAGGGTTCCAAGCTGTAAGTTTATTTTGTCCTGGGACCCAGCAGCTGATGGATCCTGTAAGACTTCTCCCAACTCTTTGAGAATATCTCTCTGAAGGCGGGTGAAGTGACACAGGTAATTCAGCAACCGCATGGCAAAGGTCGCTGAAGAAAACATCCGCTTACCGTTACCTGTCCATGATCCTAGAATCCTTATTAGGAGGATGGACAGGTACTGAAGGATCAGCTAGTTCCTTCTTGGTGGCTGCAGCCACCACCATGGCATCCGCCGGTACACCTTTTGTCAGGAATTGCTTGTCAACTGGTGCTGTAATGAATTTAGATGTCCTCCGAGGTGTGTGTTCCACCGAATCCGGGGCCGACCACGCCTTTCGAGCCACTACTTCCATAAGGGGGTCGAAAGGCAGAGACACCCAGGAGGTGGAGGGTCGAGAACCGAACGCCTCCAAGTACACCGACTCATCCTCGGAAGGATTAAGGGAAGACCAGTTCCCCCTCTGCTTCAGGATTTCCAGGATGTCTGAGAAAGAAACATCCTCATAGAGGGGGACTTTGGGGATCCCTCCGACTCATCCAAGTCGGTGTCAGATGTAATAGACTCAGGGGAGTCCGCATGCTTCCTCTTGCATGTCCTCTTACGCGGAGGCTCCGCTGACAGGTCAGGAAAAGCCTCGGAAGAGGAAGAAATTCCCAGTGGGGAAAACTGAGGCGTTGGATCTCTGGGTCCGGGAGCAAGAGAATGAGAAAGAGACATCAGCAGGCACTGTAGTGGGAGGAGCTGATGGAGCTGACCGTTGACTAAGCCCTGGGGGCTAGTACGCTCCTCATCACCTCGAAGGCTCCCCTATCAGAAAGGCCAGAGGGCCCCCGCTCTAAAGAGGTAGGAACCCCAGGCCGCACCAACAGGGAAGGCTCCAAGGCTGATGTCGGGGCCGAGCTCACCAGCGCCAAATGGTCCGATGCCACTCGCCCCCTCGGAGCCGACGAGAGAGATCAGGTGCCTGGATCCCTCCAATGAAGGTATCAAAGAGGAGATCGGAGTGGAAGACGAAGGAGCCGAAGGGGGAGGTATCGGCTCCGACGCCACCACGGTCACGGCTCCGAGGAGCTCTGGCTCCGAACTCTAAGGGAGAGTCGGAGGAGGAAAAATAGGTGTAGTCGAAATAGCCACCGTCTGATGAGATGGGATAGAGATCATCTGGGCCAATGCCTGAGACTTTAACAGCCTACCTGCCACTCTCTCAAGGTCGTGATCTGAAAATCTGGACGACAGAGAAGATCGGCTCCGATGGCTCCGCTCCGAGAGCAGGGGAGACCTCGGAGCTGAATGGATGGACTCCAATGAAGGGGATCTTGACCTCTTCTTAGATGTAGCCAACGGAGCCGAAGCGCAAGCATGGGCTCAGAGGCATCGGCACCGAGTGGTGCCGAGACCGGAACTTGTGACTCAAAGGGATCGGCTCCAGTCGGAGCCGATCTAGGCACAGACAAGGAGTCAGCAGCCGAAGGCTTAGTACTTGGAGCAGACGGTTTTGCAGGTTTCGAAGGCCTCTCCGATGCAGACTTAGTTGGGGAGCCCTCTGGCTTTAACAAGCCCCTAAGTATCAGTTTATTCCTGCGCTCCTGCAGGACTCTTGGACTGAATGCATGACATACTGAACAAGAGTCCTGCAGATGCAGGGGTCCCAGGCAGTAAAAACAAGAAGTGTGACAGTCTGTCAGAGACATTTTCTGACAGCACGAGTCACACTTCTTAAAGCCTGAGACCTTAGCTTCTTTAGGTTCCTTCGACATAACAGTATCGAGGGTTACACAAAAGTAACAGAAAACACACGCGCACACACACTCTCGAAAAATTATAAATTAACAATAAAATGTTAATAGGGATACTGACACACCCAAACACTCCACAGGATCCCTAAGAAAAAACAGGAAAGGGGCAGGCTTAAGGCCTAACCTAAATGTGGAGGGGGAGGGGATATAAGGGATAAAAAAGGGAAGGTATAAAAAAGTAATAAAGTTAAGGGTAGTTACTTAACTATTGAAAGAATAACTAGGTAGAAAAATTTACTCAAAAAGGGTGACTGAACACTCTATATCTAAGACTTACCAGGAGCCGGTAAAAAAACGCACCTCACAAGCGAAAGCGGCAAACAAGATCTGGGGAGTTATTGTCTAGCATCATGGGTTATAGGGTTGCCTCGAGCCGGTAAAATAAGCTCTCGAGCTTTAGTAAGTGGCCGAGTCGGAGCCGAGGATCGGCTCCGAACCCATCCAGCAAGAATGAAGGCGAGATTGACAACTTAACATCAGATGCTTAAAATGGCTGAAGATTTGATCTCTCTAATCAGGTTTTCCCAACCCCAACCCGACAAAAGGCCTAGACAAGAGGAAGATTATGCCTTCTCTGATCAAGGGTCTATTTCCTCAGGCTCCTCTGCAGACCAAGATTACTCCTTCTCCCCTTATGAAGATTCTGATGCTGAGGATTCTATTCCCTCAGCTTCTCCTCCTGAAGACTACTCCTTTGGGGAAACTTTACACACTATGAGGGAACATTTCACTGGGAAGGTCAGGACTACTCTGACTCAGAGAAAAGGCCCAGAGAGTTTCCTTTACTCCCTCAGCACAGACCACTTGCCATCCCCCCAGTTTTAGACATTGTGGATGATGTTTACTTAGAATCTAGTTTGAACCCAGATTCTTTGCCTCCTGCTCCAGCCAAACCAGACAGATAACTAATAGAGTGCCTGATTCCCACAAATTCCTTTATAAAAGCCCTGTTGCTGATCCAGAGACCATCTCCCAGGGTCCCAAAGGGGCTAAGGCTTCTAAGGCAAAAAATCCTGTACCCTCTGAAAGGGACTCGAGAGCACTAGACAGGCGGGGGGGAAAGGTTTACACCTCAGCCACTCTAGCTATGAGAGCACTAAATTGCCAATTTCACATGCTAAAATATCAGCAATTTTCTAATGTCTCAGTTAAAACAAAAAATGAGCACACTCCCTCTACAGTCTGAATTGAAAGAAATGCAGGATCTGTTGCATGCAACTGAACCAGGTGGGCAAACATACTTTATTTACAATGTGGGTTTGATTCTTTGGAGGCTTCCTGCAGAGCAGCTGTCACTGGGTCTGTTATACGTAGGCATGCTTGGTTAAAGGAACAAACTCTGCCCGATCATGTTAAAGCAAAGCTTCTAGATGCCCCCTTACAGCAGGATGTTCTATTTGGAGTTAAAGCAAAAGAAGTCTTAAAGAAAACTGAGGATAAGGCAAAATCTATGCAGACAATCAAAGATTTTCTACAGGTACAGCCCCCTCGCTTCAGCAGAAATTGGCCAACAAAAAATTGGTCCTTTCCAGCTACTGACAGACCACAGAGGGGTAAATACAGACGTCCAAGAGGCAGAGGACAACCACAAGCCCAATACAAACCTCGACAATGGGGCACTGCAACACAGAAGGGAGGAGAAAACAGGTCCCAAACTACCAGAAGGCAAACTCAATGACTTAACCTCATCTGCCCAAGCAACACTCTCTTGGCAACTCCCCTGGGAGGAAAACTCGCACTTTTTTCAGACAATTGGCACATTGTCACAAAGGACAAATGGGTCCTAGACACAATTTTCACGAGGGTACAGATTCCATTTCCACACCTTGCCATTGAAAAGAGGAATGCCAAACCTGCCACAAAATCAATGGGCAGAGGCACAAAAACAAATTACAGCTCTCATGGACATGAGCCATTCAACTGGTACCTACACAAGAGCAAGGCCAAGGATTTTACTCAAGACTCTTTCTAGTCCCCAGAAAGGACAATTCCTGGAGACCAATTCTGAACCTTTCAATTCTAAATACCTTACAAGTACCCAAATTCAAGATGCTAACACTACAGCAGCTTCTTCCCATGTTGGGCAAGAAAGCATGGCTAGTAATGTTGGACCTCAAGGAGGCATACCTGCATGTCCCTGTCAGACAAATTTGCAGAAGATACCTCTGTTTCATTGAGGTTCAACTCATTACCAAGTCTCTGCACTGCCCTTTGGCTTATCTACTGCACCCAGGGTCTTCACAAAATGCCTGGCACCAGTAATTGCATACTGCAGACAAAGAGGAATTCAAATATATCCGTACCTGGACAACTGCCTCATCCAAGCAGAAAGCAAGGACATCCTCTTACAACATCTGGCTTTTGTAAAACCTCTTCCCAGTTGCCTGGGGTACACCGTAAACGAAAAGAAATCAAAACTAGTACCCTCACAAAATATGACATTCCTCGGTGCCAGCTTGAATACAACGGCCCAGAAGGCTTATCTGACGCCAGTCAAACAACTACAACTGACTCAATATTTCAAAACAATGGCAACAAAGACCCAACTCCCTGCAAGAAAAATTCTGCAGGCCTTGGGCTTCATGGCATCTTGCATACTACTAATACCATTTGCAAAGCTGCATATGAGGAAATTACAGTGGTACCTAAAAAGCGTATGGTCTCAACACAGCCACAGCTTGGACACAATGGTATCTCTCATTCCCTGCCTACAACAGGAGTTTCTGTGGTGGTCACAGGCATGTCACCTCAACCAAGGGTCATCCTTTCACCTTGCCCCCAGCCAGGCAAACTACGACAACAGATGCATCGGACTACACCTGGGGGGCACACATGGCAGGACACTGCGTTCAAGGCATATGGACTGCAGATCAAAGGAATCTGCACATCAATCAAAAAGAGATGCTAGCTGTACAGAATGCTGTGACAGCCTTCAAGAACCTTTTACATCCAGGACAACTTACAGTAAGGATGGACAACACCACAGTAATGTGGTACGTAAACAAACAAGGGGGTACACACTCCTACCCTCTATGCAGGCAATCAATGACCTTGTGGAACACAGCACTGGCTTACCAAGTTCAGTTACAAGCTCAATTCCTGCCAGGAAAAAAGAACACATTGGCAGACGACCTCAGCAGAAACATCATGGATCCCCACGAGTGGAAACTGGATCCACAAGTATTTGCAATGATAACTCAAAAATGAGGCCTTCCAGACATAGACCTGTTTGCCAGCCCCCAAAACTATCAGCTAACAAAATTTTGTACAAGGACACTTCACCATCAAACTTGGAAAGTGGAAGCACTCTCATTCAGTTGGAAAAACCTGACAGTATATGCCTTCCCTCCATTGCCTTTCCTCACAAAGGTGCTTCTGAAAGTCAGAAAGGAGAGACCACAACTGATACTCATAGCCCCAGACTGGCCACGCCAACACTGGTACCCACTATTAAGGAATATGGCCTAGGACCCACCTTGGATTTTACCACAAATTGCCCATTTGCTCACACAGCAAAACAATCAGATTCTACACAGCCAGCTCAAAACCTTAAATCTGGCTGCATGGCAAATCACCTAAGCATCCAGCCAGCTCCTCTTTCCCAAGCAGTTATTGATGTTATTCTGGAAGCTAGGAGGCCCAGCACCAGGAAGGCCTACTCGGACAAATGGAAAAGGTTTTGCGCCTGGAACCAAGCTAAAGGCCAAAACACACGTCAGCCTCACATGCCTCAGATTCTACAGTATTTAACTGAGATGTTGCACAAAGGACATTCTTTTCTTCCATTAAAATCCACGCATCAGTTATTTCAGCCCACTACAACACGGATCAACACTTATTTTCACATCCACTTCTAAGGCAGTTCCTCAGAGGGGCAAAAAACATTAGGCCCCCCAGGAGAGCACCTATACCAACATGGGACCTCAATTTTGTTCTGGAAAAACATACGCTACCTCCCTTTGAACCAGCTTTCTCTGCAGATCTACAGTTTGTCATGGAAGACTGCCCTGCTGCTAGCAATAACTTCAGCTAGAAGAGTCTCAGAGCTGCAGGCACTAATGGCAGTGGAACCTTTCCTCATTTTCCATCAAGACAGAGTTTCTCTACGAACTAGTCCTTCCTTCATGCCTAAGGTGGTTTCCAGTGTGGCTTTAAATCAAACCATCCACTTAGCCACCTTCTTCCCAAATCCACAGAACAAAGGAGAAAGACTCCTGCATTCCTTGGACATTCACAGGCAACTTCGTTACTACTTGGATAAAACTAAGGTTTTCAGAAAATCTGACCAGCTCTTTGTATCCTATGCTACAGCTTCACAAGGGAAGGCTATATCAAAACAAACCATTTCCAAATGGATAGGACATTGCATTAGTTTTTGTTATACCCATCATGGAAAACCAGTTCCTGCTACCATTAGGCCCCCCTCTCCCAGGGCAACAGCTACATCTACAGCCTTCCTCAGGGGGGGTTCCAACCAAGGAGATTTTGGAAGCTGCACCTTGGAGTTCAGTACACACCTTTACCAAACACTGTCACTTGCCACTTTACTCTAAGACTAGAGCTGGCTTCGCCACTGCAATTCTTCAGGGCCTTCTAGCCTCCTCTAACCCTCTATGTCTCCTCCACCCATCCTAAGCTTTGGGATTCTACCAAAGTGTGATGACTGCAGCAGGGTAACACGATGAACATAGTACAGTTTTGTACCTACCATAAATGTAGATGTACGAGTGTACACCCTGCTGCAGTCCAAGTTACCCTCCCACCATCCCCTCTGATCTAACTGGCTAAATCTCTACAATACCTTCCTGATGTATTTGCTTATAGCTGGAGGGATTATGTGTTTGTGCTAAAATTTCTTAAATTGGTACTAATTACTGACCACCTTTTTGGGGGCACCTGACATCTGGGGCAAGAAAAACTGAAGAAAATGGCGTCAGATGCATTATATATACCCCTGCCGCACTGACATCAGGGAAGAAGCGACAGCAACCAACGCCGGACCAAGACTTTGGAATTCCGTCCGACTGCGGGACCGCCTGACGACAGGATAACCCAAGTCTGATGACTGCAGCAGGGTTTACACTCGAACACCTACATTTATGGTAGGTACAAAACTGTACTTTGTTGCTGGTGGTATGATAATGGGGGTGTCTTTGAGGGGTAGAATTTTTACTTTAGATAGTACAGAGGTATTAGCTGTGAATAAGCTAGGGTGGATGTCCGAGTAACTTGATAAATTTGGTTTGTGTGGTGCTTGTACAGGTGGGTGTAGGAGGTATGGTGGGTGTCTGGAATGCTGCAATTATTGTTAGGAGAGAGACTGTAAGTGAGAGAAGTGAGATCATAGTAATAGTAGTGATGAACATGATGGTGGTTGAGGGCAGTGTGATTGAGTGACAGAATGAATATGAGCAGGATAGCTATAGTTTAGGGGATGGAGAAGTATATGGCCTTATTTAGAATGGGTGGGGAGGTATGGTATGACTGGGATCATAATTAGGGGGTTTGTGGGAGAGGTTGGGTTAGGTATAAGGTTAATGTTATGGGGTGGGCGGGGATGGGGCAGGGTGAAGAGTGGGTCCGGCCCCGCAGGGACAAGAGCTGAAGAACTATCAGCTTAAGGTGAGTAATGAGCTTAAGATATCCATATCTAACAAAAGATTAATCGACGTAACTCTGGAATGCTTTAAATAAGTATCACTGTAAGCACACAAACAGGGTTGTTGGGCAGTTATAGAACACTATGATTAGTATAGATAGGATGCTGAAAGTAAAAGCAAAACTTTACTGATTTAAACACTGAATGCCTGGGACTGGAAGAGTGTGAGGTTAATTCAAGGTATTATGACACCATCTAGTGACAATTGGCTGGAATAACGGAGAAGGAAGGACCCTGCATTGATTGTGCACACAGCTTTTAACACTAAGCCTTAGAACTTTACAAAAACTAAACTGTAATTCACCTGTTGCAACAGAAAAACTGTAGGGTCTCAGGTTCTTGCTTCCCAGAGGTTTTATTTAGTTAAAAAAGATAGCCACCTTCAGTGAACAAAATAAACCTTGTTTTTTATTTGCAGTTTAATCCCAGGTGTATGTGTCGGGGGTCACGCAGTTAAGACACTCGTACAAACTGAAAAATAATGTTAAAAAGGCTAAAATTAGTGCAAAGGTTACAGGAATTTGAAGTAAGAGAGCATGCAAGGGATACAGATTGAGAAAAATTGGTTATATTGCATACATTGTTAAACAACTCTGTAAAACGACAGACTGACCGCATTAACATGCAGCCTCTAAGTCAACTGATAGCTGTACAATTTAGCAGTGAATACACACATGATATATTGTACAAAGCAAAGGAAGTGTGGCTGTTCTAAGACAATAATTCTACAGCTATGTTACTCAGTATGAACTAACAGTAAAATGAATTGCAGTTGCTTAACATTCTATAAAAGGAATTGTAAATTCCAGTCTGTCTTCTATGAACAGTTGTCTTCTATGAACAGTTGTCTTCTATGAACAGTTGTCTTCTATGAACAGTTGTCTTCTATGAACAGTTGTCTTCTATGAACAGTTGTATGCTACAAGAATGCTTACAGATGCTGTCAGAACATGAATATGGTTTGCAAACAGTTAACATGATGTCTGGCAGATGTACAGCAATTAAGCTCTACCTTCATAATACAAGATTGAAATAAGCAGTTTGTCAGTTAGTACATTAGCTAGCTCTCATAACATGTAAGATGTTTTACAGCAGTTTCAGCACAGCACCATCAAATAAATCAGCAGTAAACAGTAGTAATAAAGTAAATCAGTTCACAGTAATAGCAAGAAGACAGTAATGCATATCAGCTCGAGTATACATGTGGCATTGTTCTACTTACTGTGCATGCACAATGAACAGAGGGGTAGGGGAGCTAAAGCAGCTACAGGATGGAAACTGAATGTGAGTTAGGTAGCTTAGAGATGGTTTAAAGATGGCACCCTAGGAGGGGAGTACCTAATGAAGATATTTAGGGTGTTAAGGGTAGGAGTAGCAGACAGGGTGAATGGAGTAGAGAGCAGCCAGAATAGGATTAATCATGAACTTATGGGTCCCACCCCTGCAGGGACAAGAACTGAAAAACTTTTGAGTAATAAGCTTAAGATGGCAGTATCTTACAAAAGATTAATCTAAGTAGCTCCAAAATGCTTTAAATAAGTGTCACTGTAAACACACAAACGGGGTTCCTGAGCAATTATAGAGAGAGATGGCGACAACTGGTATAGAGAGGATGCTGAAAATAAAAGCAAAACTTTACTACTTTAAACAGTGAATGTCTGGGACTGGAAAAACGTATGTGTGGTGGGGGGGGGGGCTACTGCAAGGTAGTATGGTGCCATCTAGTGGCAATTGGCTGGAATAATGGGGAAGGGAAAACCCTTTGTTGATTGTGCACACACCTTTTAACACTAAGCCGTAGAACTTTACAAAAACTTTGCTGTAATTCACCTATTGCAACAGAAAAGCTGTAGGGTGTCAGGTTCTTGCTTCCCAGAGGATGTTTTTAGTTAAAAGATGGCCACCTCGTAAATATCAGATGTTGGCAGTTACCGTTGCCTTTGAAGGTGTACACAGACACCAACACAGTCATATGATTCTTAAACGGGGGGGGGGGGGGTTACCAGATCTTATCCCATGATATTGGGAGATGGCAACACTGCTCATTTTCACTCTTCAGGCTTCATGCATTCTGTCAGAGCAAAACTTGATTGCAGACCAAAACAGAGTCCCAGGACTGGAAACTTCTTCCTGGGGTCTTTCAAGAATTAATCCAGCTGTGGGAAACACCTCAAGTAGATCTGTTTGCCTTCCTTCAGAAAAGAAAATGGAAGAAGTTCTACTCAAGGACTCCTTTTAAACAGGCCTGGAAGACTGTTTTCCCATTCCCATGGATGGGAATGTTCCTTTTTTTATTTTATCATTTCCCATATATTCAGGGTTCTTCTAAAGATCTAGGAAGACTCTCAAAAATATACTGGTGTCTCACCAGCAGTTTTCCTTTCTTTTCAGTTTGGCCAAGAGGAATTACAACAAGCTTCCCCACAGACTGGGATTTAGTCACACAAGACGGGAGTTTAATACAACACAATCTAGAAACTCTTCACTAACTTCTTGGATCATAGAATTTTAATATCTTTTTGGTACCTTTTTTTAGAGGGCGTGTAACGGGTACCAAAGGAAGTGAGATAAACTGCTAATAGAAAGTCATATATGGCTAACAATAAAAGATTTTATAGTTTGTGCCAGTCAGAGAACTAGGATCTTTTGCGTGGCTGGCTACCTCCTGGTTCTTGATTTCTGTTACCTAGTGTTAAGTGGCCTTTCATACTTCTCTAACAAGGTACATCTATTGGCCATCTCTGCTTATCTACCCTTCGAGTCCCTCATTTCTTATAGTACTCAAATTAAACAGCTTTTGAAAGGGGTGTTACATACTCGTCCACCTAGGAAACAGGTGGTTGTATCTTAGGATCCAGGCTTAGTGTTTGAGATGCTTAAACCAGCTCATAAGGATGAATTTTGAGGTTCTTAACTTGGAAGACTGTTCTACTCATTTCTCTGACGTCTGTTAAGAAAGTGTCCGAGTTACAAGCTGTTGTGGTGAGTCAGCTTGTTTTCCAGAGAGACATGGATGTTCATCGTGCATACAGCTGCAGTAATCACAGATGGGTTCTCTGCTGTCAGGCGGGTCCTCGGTCGGCCGAATTCCAAAGTCTAGGTCCGGCGTCGGTTGCTGTCGCCTTCTTTCCTGACGTCAGTGCGACAGGGGTATATAAGACACAGCCGACGCCATTTTCTTCAGTCTTTTTTGCCGCGTGGTGCCCGAAGCAGAAGCAGTTCGCAAGTGCCGGTCGGCCAGCTCCTGAAATTATGAAAATTTGGAAACCGAAGTCTTCTTTAAAGCTAAGTAGCATTGTTGTAGAAACTTTTCTTGCCTCAGACCGATGTCAGACAAAGTTAACAATTGTATTTCTTGTGGGAAGCAAATACCGCATAAGGATTTCCATTCCCTCTGCATACCTTGTTTAGGCCCAGACCACGACGTCTCGGGCTGTCGCTTTTGCGCTACTTTCAATAAACGCACTATTAAGCATCGGGCGGAGTTCGCCCAGCACCTTTTTGGTAAAGCTTTTGATTATAAAATGTCGTCGGAGACTCAGACTACTGTTTTGTCCAAAAACCGCAAGGACAAAGACCGACACGCAAGGTCCGCAGTCTCCACAGACACCATGCCAAAACCAGCTACATGTGGTCCGGTTCTCAGCGAGGCGCCTACACAGCCCCTGACTACCGACGACACTTCTCTGGCGGTGTCTTCTGTAACCGAGACCGCAGGTGCCTCGGCCCATACCCAGACTACAGTTACCGAAGCCACTGTGGGTGTTGAGCCTCCTAATGTGGACAGGTCCACTTCCACCCATGGTGTCTTTAGACCCTCATCTTCCTTTTCCATAAAGGCATTTACTAAGTCCAAATCAGCCATGCATCCCAAGAGGCCTGTTGCACAGGGCCCATCTCCAGGCCCCATGCCTAAAAAGCAGATGCTAAAAATGGCTGAGGATTTAATTACTCTTATCAGGGGTTCCCAACCCCCTCCGGACAAGAGACCCAGAATGGAGGAAGATTCTCCCTCTTCTGACCAGGGCTCCATTATTTCAGAACATTCTGATGAAGAGGAACACTCATACTCCCCTTTTGAAGATTCTGATGCAGAGCAGTCCATTCCTTCTGCATCTCCCCCAGAGGATTTTTCTTTTGGGGAAACCTTGCATACCTTGAGGGGAACACTTCCATTGGGAAGGCCAAGACTTTTCTGATTCCAAGAAAAGACTTGGGGAATTCCTTTTGCTACCTCAGCACAGACCTCTGGCAATACCTCCTGTCTTGGACATGCTTGATGATGTTTACTCGGAGGCTTGCCTTAATCCGGATTCCCTGCCTCCTGCCCCAGTCAAGCCTGATAGGTACTACAGAGTTTCTAACTCTCACCAATTTCTTTACAAAAGCCATAACCCTGAAACCATTTCTCAAGGCCCCAAGGGAATGAAGGCCTCTACTGCTAAGAATCCACTACCTTCCGAAAAAGAGTCTAGATCCTTAGAAAGGTGGGGGAAAAAGGTGTATACCTCGGCCACCCTAACAATGAGGGCCTTAAATTGTCAGTTCCACATGCTTAAATATCAGCAGTTTCTGTTATCACAATTAAGGAATAAAATGTCACAACCTGAACAGCCAGATTTGAAGGAGTTGCAGGATATGATGCATTGTGCAGAACAAGTGGGTAAACACACCTTACAATGTGGCTATGATGCTCTAGAGGCCTCAAGTAGAGCTGCTGTTACAGGATCAGTCATTCGTAGACATGCCTGGCTTAGGGAACAAACCTTGCCTGATCATGTTAAAGCTAAACTACTAGATGCTCCTTTACAAAAGGATGTATTATTTGGTACTAATGCTGAGGAGATACTACGGAAAATGGAAGAAAAAGCTAAATCTATGCAAACTGTCAAAGCTTTTCTACAGGTTCAACCACCACGTTTTAGCATAAATTGTCCTTCAAAGAACTGGTCCTTTCCAGCCACGGACAAACCCCAAAGAGGTAGATACAGGCGCACAAGGGGTAGAGGACAATCTCAAGGATCATATAGAGGCAGACAGTGGCAAACTCCAGCACCAAGAGGTGGCGAAGACAGTGCACAACAATACAGGAAACAAAACCAATGACTTTCCCCTTTTCATGCCAAGCAAGTCTTAGCTGGCAGCACCCTTGTTAGGAAAGCTGGCATTATTTACAAGAAATTGGCTTATCACAACAGACAAATGGATCCTGGACATAAACAGAGGCTACAGATTTCATTTTCTCACATTTCCAAAAATGAGGCATGCCGAACCTACCACACAATCAAAGGGCAGAGGCTCAAATACAAATTTCAAAGCTCATGGACATGAAAGCTATTCAAGAGGTACCTACTCACGAACAAGGTCAAGGTTTTTATTCCAGACTATTCCTGGTACCAAGGAAAGGAACCGACTGGAGACCCATTTTGGACTTATCCATCCTAAACACATTTCTACTCGTACCAAAATTCAAGATGCTCACCTTACAGCAGCTTCTTCCCATGCTGGGCAAGGAGTTTTGGCTGGTAACATTGGACCTCAAGGAGGCATACCTGCATGTCCCAATCAGACAAAGCTGCAGAAGATACCTCAGATTTCTTGCAGGTTCAATCCACTATCAATTCTCTGCATTGCCCTTTGGCTTATCTACTGCGCCCAGAGTATTCACGAAATGCCTGGCATCAGTAATTGCCTACTGCAGACTTCAAGGGATGCAAATTTACCCTTATTTGGACGATTGCCTGATCCAAGCGGACAGCAAACACATACTTTTGGAACATCTGGCTTATGTAACACGGTTATTGAATTCTCTGGGATACACAGTCAACAAAGAGAAATCCAGGCTAACACCATCTCAGAAAATAACTTTCCTGGGTGCCAACTTGGACACAAACACCCAGATGGCCTATCTTGCGCCATAAAAACAGGGGCAACTAACTCAGTACTTCAAAATACTAGCAAATTGTACCAGGCCAACTGCAAGGAAAATCCTGCAGGCTCTGGGCTTCATGGCATCTTGCATTCTTCTAATCCCATGTGCAAAGTTGCATATGAGGAAACTTCAATGGTACCTAAAAAACCTATGGTCTCAACACAGCCACAGTTTGGAAACAATAATACCAATAATCCCATGTTTGCAACAGGAATTTCTATGGTGGGCCCAAGCATGCCAAACAAACACAGGTGTACCATTCTGCAAGCCTCAAGCAAATCAAGTCATCACAACAGACGCCTCAGACTATGCCTGGGGGGTACACATGACAGACAGGTGCATTCAGGGCAAATGGTCCCAAAAGGAAAAGCACCTTCACATCAATCAAAAGGAAATGCTAGCAGTGATAAATGCATTTACAGCTTTCAAGGACCTCCTGCATCCAGTGCAATTATTGATAAGAACAGACAACACCACAGTAATGTGGTACATAAACAAACAAGGAGGAACACATTCATACCCCCTGTGCAGGCTAGCCATGTCACTTTGGAACTTGGCTCTGGAATGGCAAATCGAACTTCAAGCACAGTACCTGCCAGGATTGGAAAACACGCTGGTAGACAATCTAAGCAGAAATATGACAGACCCACACGAATGGAAGTTGCATCCTCAAGTGTTTACAAAGATAATCCAAGCGTGGGGAAGGCCAGACCTAGATCTCTTTGCCTCCCACAGGAATCGTCAATTGACAAAGTTCTGCTCAAGGACCTTCCATCCAAAGGCCTGGAGAGTAGACGCCCTTTCTTTCAGTTGGGCAGCACGGACAGTTTACGCCTTCCCATCTTTGCCCCTTCTGCCCAAGGTGCTCTTGAAAGCAAGAGCAGACAGACCGAAGATGATACTGATTGCTCCAGATTGGCCAAGACAACACTGGTACCCACTCCTGAGGAGCCTAACACATACTCCTCCCTGGACCCTACCTCTAATGCCTCTTCTACTGACTCAGCACAGCTACAAAACTCTTCACAGTCAGCGGAAAACACTCAATCTGGCTGCATGGAAAATTCCTTAACACCACAACAGACCCTACTCTCCAAAGAGGTACAGGATGTCATTTTGGAGGCCAGAAGGCCATCTACTAGAAAGGCTTACTCCGCAAAATGGAAACGGTTTTGTGCTTGGAATGAGAAAAAAGGCCAGGATCCTAGAAAACTGAATTTGCCTCTGACATTACAGTATCTAACTGAGCTGTTGAACAGTGGACTTTCATTTTCCTCCATCAAAATTCATGCCTCAGCCATTTCTGCAGAATACAACACTGATCCACCCTTATTCTCTCACCCACTCTTAAGACAGTTCCTTAGAGGGGCTAAGAATATAAGACCTCCAAGGAAACAACCAATACCAGCCTGGGATCTTAATTACATTCTAGAAAAATTAACATTGCCCCTTTGAACCAGCTGCCTCAACAGATTTGCAATATTTGTCCTGGAAAACAGCTTTCCTTCTGGCCATTACCTCAGCTCGTAGGGTTTCGGAACTACAAGCCCTCATGGCTGTGCAGCCCTTTCTCATCTTCCATCAGGACAGGGTTTCCCTACGAACCAACCCTTCATTTATGCCTAAGGTAGTATCCAGGGTAGCTTTAAATCAGGCCATACACTTACCTACCTTTTACCCCAATCCTCAAAACAAAGGGGAAAGGCTGCTACATTCCTTAGACATCCATAGACAGCTACGTTACTATTTGGACAGAACAAAGCCTTTCAGGAAATCCGAACAACTCTTTGTGTCCTATGCTGTAGGAGCTCAAGGGAAGCCAGTTTCCAAACAGACAATTTCAAAATGGATAGGCCACTGCATATGGTTTTGTTACTCCTTTTATGGCAAATCTGTTCCTGCAGGCATCAGATCCCACTCCACAAGGGCCACAGCTACCTCTACAGCCTTCCTCAGAGAAGTCCCTACCAAAGATATTTTGGAGGCAGCCACTTGGAGTTCTGTGCATACCTTCACAAAACACTACCACCTGCCTTTATACTCCAAAACTAGAGCAGGCTTTGCCACTGCTGTGTTGCAGGGCATTCTGGCTCTTCCCAGTTCCACCTAGTGCCTACCACCCTGTGCGTAGCTTTGGGATTCTACCCATCTGTGATTACTGCAGCTGTATGCACGATGAACATAGTACAGTTTTGTACCTACCATAAATGTAGATGTTCGAGTGCTAATACAGCTGCAGTACAGGTTTCCCTCCCTCCTTCCCCTCTTGGTAAAGGCCTAGTGGCTAACACCTCCTCATACAACCTGATTGGGTTATCCTTCTATGGTGTATTTGCTTGCAACTACTGATTTCTGATTATATTGCATTGCATGATTATATATATAATTTATGTATTGCCTTCCTTCTGGGGGCACCTGACATCTGGGGCAAGAAAGACTGAAGAAAATGGCGTCGGCTGTGTCTTATATACCCCTGTCGCACTGACGTCAGGAAAGAAGGCGACAGCAACTGACGCCGGACCTAGACTTTGGAATTCGGCCGACCGAGGACCCGCCTGACGGCAGACAACCCATCTGTGATTACTGCAGCTGTATTAGCACTCGAACATCTACATTTATGGTAGGTACAAAACTGTACTTTTCTCTGAGTGCAAATCCTACCTGTATGCCTAAAGAGGTCTTGGAGATTACATTAAGCCAGACTCGTCCTTTCAAAGTTTTATTTCCTAAACTCGAGCAAGAAGAGAGGATACTTCACACTCAAGATGTCCATAGGCAGCTCAGATACTACCTAGACAAAACTTGAACCTTCAGGAAAGCTGATAAGTTGTACGTCATCTACAAAGGTGAGAGAAAATGGCAGCCAGTTTCGCAACAGACTGTGTAGGTGATTGTCTCATACTGTTGTCATTTTGTTATACTCACTATGATAAGCCACTTCTAGGCAGGATTATTTATAACCCATTCTTCAAGGGATTTGACTTTTTGGTGGGTTTCTAGAAAAGGGTCAACTGTGCACACTTTTACGGACTGCTGCAAACTGGATTCCTTTGACAGCTTCAGAACAGGCTTTGCTATGGCCATTCTACAGGGGATGCTGGAGTCTAGGTTTATTGGCCTTTTCCCTTCTGTGGTAATCTACCCGTATAGGCCACTGCAACAGTGATCTACATTTAACGTAGTACAGTTGTATAAATGAAACTTACCATAACAGTAAAGGTTCTAAAACATCACTGATGCAGTGGCCTTCCCTCCTGTTTCCTTCTTTTACTTTCTATTTTTTGGTGCTATCAAGGTGTGGATGTGCCAACCTTCTTTTTCAGTATAGTTACTTTTTGGTTGGTTTCCTAGCATTGTTCTTCATGGCTCTTACATCCCTCTCTGGCAAAAAAATGCTCTTGACGTTTTTCATGCCCCAGTTGTCTTTTACAGAGCTCTTGACAACTGTAGCATGTTGCAAGCACTAGCTTATGGGATTTGGCCAGTTGCAGTAGAGTAGAGCCTGTATAACTTGGGCTTCTGCAACAGTGATACAATAGAACGTCTACTGTCACAGTATGTTTCACTTAAACAACCGGACTTTCCTTGTGGTTCAAGTTTCCTATCACCTTATCTGCGCATTACTTTTGTAAATGTAATTCATTATTTTTTCTTGTTTGTTTCTATCAAGTAAGCTATTAAAATTCAAAATCAATAAGTAAGTGTGCCACAGTGAACCTTGTTATCTTATTCTAATGAACTTTTATTCCTTGCCTTGCTGTTACAGAATGGTCCTTCATAGACTTACTGTCACTTTACATAATTTTGGGTAATATTGTTGTAACCTAACTGACCCTGATCTCTGTATTAGAACACACAATTCCCTTCCCCACTACCCAAGAGATAAACAGCTCATTAATTATGTACATATTTTTGCATGGCAGCAGAGCTGGCACTCTGTCTAAAACTACTACCATTTCTCTCTAATGTCACCTTTACTGCATTTGGGCTTGGTAAAGGCTGTTATAAATCACTGACCTGTTTATTCCCCCTACCTGCTGCATTTTATTTCTGAAGCTATCCTCTTGTTCTTGTGTTGTACATGCTGTGTCATGAGTGTGCACACAAGCACACACACATGTCCTCTGCATATAGACACTGTTGGAATCGTAGACGTGAAAGGAAGATATTGGCTATTGGGTATGAACCAGAGACATTCCTGCAACCAGTGCATATATTAGGATGTTAAGTTGTCCATCTCGCCTTCATTCTTGCTGGATGGGTTCGGAGCCGACCTCGGCTCCGACTCGGCCACTCTAAAAGCTCGAGAGTTGGTTCCACCGGCTCGAGGCTCCCCTTATATCCCACAATGCTAGGCAGTATTACCTCAGATCTCGTTTGCCGCTACAGCGATCGAGGTGTATGGTTTCTACCGGCTTCAGGTCAGTTATTATAGATTAATCTATAGTGAATTTAAACCCCCTTAATTTAGTCTTTTATAGTTATTTCCCTTAACTTAGTGGATTTTGACCCTTTCCTTCCTGTTTATCCACCCTTTTTTCCACAAGAACTTATTAGTTCTTCCCTCAGGCCTTCGGGCCCTTCCATCCCCTTAGTGGAGTGTATGTGTTTTTTTTAGGGATCTAAAAAAAGAACTAATCTCCTTTTTTTTAGTTAACCTTGTGAAAAGTGTAATCGGTGTGTTTGTGTGTGTGTGTGGTTACACTTTCCTTGAAAATGTCTAAGGAGTCAAAGGTCTCAGGCTTCAAGAAGTGTGACTCGTGCTGTCAGAAAATGTCTCTGACAGACGGTCACACTTCTTGTGTATACTGCCTGGGACCTTTACACCTGCAGGACTCTTGTGCTGTATGCCATGGCTTCAGCCCTAGAGTCCTGCAGGAAAGAAAAAACAAACTTATTTTAAGAGGTTTGCTTAAGCCTGAGGGTTCCCCTACTGCTACTTCGGGCAAACCCTCTAAGGCTTCTAGGTCCTCGACTCCAGCTTCTGAGTCGAGGCCTAAGGCTCAAACCTACTGCTACATCGGCTCCGGCTGGAGCCGGCGAGTCTCGGACTACAGCTTCTGTGGTTCCTCGGCTCCGGCTGGAGCCGAGGCATTGGAAATTCCTGGGTCGGCTCCGATCAGACCATCGGAACCGACATCTAGAAAGAGGTCTAGGTCACCGTCCCTTGGCTCCGTTCATTCGGCTCCAGCGTCTCCCTTGCTGTCTGAACGGAGCCATAGATCTCACTCCTCTAGATCATCGAGGCTTTCAGATCATGACCTTCAGAGGGTAGTGAGTTGACTTCTTAAGTCCGAGGCACTGGCCCAAATGCTTCAGAGCCCGACTCATCAGTCGATGCTTGACCCTATCCCTCAAAATGTTCCTCCTCCGACTCCTTTGAGCTCGGAGCCGGGGCGTTTCGGAACCGAGACTGTGGTAGCGTCGGAACCGATACAATTGTCTTCGGTTCCGCCGCTCGATTTCTTCCTTTGAAGAATCTCGGCGGACTTCCCTCGTCTGCTCGAGGGGTGAGTGGCATCGGACCCTTGTCCGACCCCTCTCCCTCTCGGTGCTTCGGCTGGTGAGTTCGGCTCGACATCGACCTCGAGCCATCACTGTCGGTGCCGAGGGGTTCTCAGCTCGGAGCGGGGACCTCTGGCTCTGCCTGACAGGGGTGCGTTCGAGGTCATGCAGAGTGTGTTGGAACCTGGTTCAACTCCACAGTCGGCTCCATCCGCCCCTCCCTCTTCGGTGCCTCAGGTTATTTCTACTCACTCCCTCATCCCAGACCGCAGAGAGCCAGCTCCTCAAGAATCCCCTGTGGGGATCTCATCCTCTTCTGAGGCCTCTCCTGAATTGGCAGGGGAGCCCCCTAGGAAGAGAAAGTGTAAGAGGAAACACATAGACTCTCCTGAGTCTGTCACCTCTGACACAGATTTAGAGGATTCCGAGGGTTCCCCCGTTCCCCTTCTGAAGATGTCTCCTTTGCAGACATTCTAGAGATCCTGAAACAGAGGGGAAATTGGCCAGCCCTTAACCCTTCGGAGGATGAATCTGTGTATCTTGAGGCGTTTGGCTCTCGCCCTTCCACCTCCTGGGTGTCCCCCTTTGACCCCCTCATGCAGGTGGTAGCAAAAAAGGCTTGGACGGCTCCTGACTCAGTGGACCCCACCCCTAGGAGACCTTCAAAGTTTATAACAGCACCAGCAGATAAGCAATTTCTGACCAAGGGAGTTTCTGTGGATGCTATGGTGGTAGCTGCTGCCACTAAGAAGGAACTAGCTGATCCTTCGGTGCCTGTCCATCCTCCTAACAAGGAATCTAGGTCTATGGACAGGTACGGGAAGCGGGTGTTTTCAGCGACCTTTGCTATCGTCGCTGAACTACCTATGCCATTTCACTCATCTTCAAAGAGATTTGATCAAGGAAGCGAGTGAGATGTTGAAGGATCCTACAGCTGCGAGTTTTCAGGACAAGATGAACGCTCAGCTGGCTACCCTAAACTCTATAGCTAACTCCTCCATGCGCCTCCTTTCATATGCGGCTGATGGAGCGAGCAGAGCCGCAGGGACAGGTGTCGCCTTACGCCGGCATGCCTGGATGCGGCTATGCAATTTTGCGGACCCCTTTAAAACGTCTTTCACTAATTCCCCGTTTGATTTCATCTCTCTTTGGTCCTCAAGTGAAAGAAACCTTGACGAGGTGCGAAACGGATGGCAAAACTCTTTCTGCCGTCGGAGTCCGTTTTTCTACTCCTTGTAGGCCTTACCCCAAAGGCCAGAAAAGTGGGAAAATGTGGTTCCGCAAACAATCTCAAGGGACTTTGCCTGATGCACAGAGTCGGTTCCCCTCCAGAGGCAGAGGGGGGAACAATAATGGTAGACGTCGCCCTAGAGGCAGGGGGGGTCCGCAGAACCAGGGCAATCGAGAAACTTTTTCCAATAAGCCCTTCCAGCATCCCTGAGGTGTTGCCCGACTGTCCACCTTCGGAGGCAGTCGGGGGAAGATCGTCACTGTACCCAGAAGCCTGGTGATCCCTAACTCAAGACAAGTGGGTACAGTCCATTTCCGAAGGCTATTCCATTCCGTTCTTTCGTATTCCAAATCAATCAAAAAAATCCCTTCCAGATGTTCCACCCGCTCAAAGGGATCAAGCAGCATTGGAAATATCAAAGTTGCTTGCAAAAAGAGCCATTCAGCCAGTGCCAGCAGACCAGCAAGGATCCGGAATCTACTCCAAATTCTTTTTGGTTCCAAAGAAAACAGGGGACTGGAGACCCATTTTGGATCTCAGTATCTTGAACAAGTCGGTCAAGAAAACAAGATTTCGGATGGTCACGCTACAATCCATCCTACCCCTATTGGGAAAGGAAAACTGGATGTGCTCTATAGACCTCCAGGATGCGTACTATCATATAAAAATGAACAGACGCTCCAGGAGATTCCTCCGCTTCGGCTGGGAACCAGTCACTTTCCATTCAGCGCCCTGCCCTTCGGTCTCACCACTGCCCCGGTGTTTACCAAATGCATGGCAGTGGTAGCTTCTCATCTGAGACGTCAAGGATTCCAGGTGTTTCCATATTTGGACGACTGGCTCCTCACAGCTCCTACCAAGCATCTTCTTCTAATGGCCAGAGACTACACCTTTCGCATTTGTCAAAAGTTAGGCATCTCAATAAATTGCGAAAAGTCTGTTTTGTCGCCTTGTCGTGCTATTACCTTCATAGGCGCAAATCTAGACAGTCAACATGTCTGTGAGACTAACAGACCAAAGAATAGCAGACATACGCAAACTGGTCTCCCTTCTCTTCCACAGCAACAGAGTCAAAGCCAGATTAGTTCTGAAAGTACTGGGGATTATGGCGGCTGCTATCCCTCTACTTCTATTAGCCAGATTCCACATGAGAATCCTTCAATGGATGCTCTTCACACAATGGTCGTACCAGCAACTTCCGATGTCCCACACCATTATGATTACGCAAGCATGCAAGAATCATCTTCTTTGGTGGATTTCTTCCCCTCAGCTCTTCCTGGGAAGACCCTTTGTTCCTTCCTCCGGTTGCTACTCTGACAACGGACGCCTCCCTGATCGGGTGGGGGGGGCATTATCAGGGCAGAACAGTCCAGGGCATATGGCAACCAGACGAATGCCACTTGCATATAAATGTTCTAGAGATGAGAGCAGTGCTTTTAGCGTTGCAAGCCCTTCAAGACTCTCTTCCCTTGGGAACGATAGCAATCCAGACGGACAATATGTCTGTAGTGTGGTATATCAACAAACAAGGCGGAACCAGGTCCTATCCCCTATGTCGAGAAGCACTCAGACTGTGGCAATGGGTGATTTCTTCTCAGCGGTTTCTGATGGCAATGCACATCCCCGGGAAGTCCAATCTAATCGCGGACAAGTTGAGCAGAGCTATCCTCATGCCTCACGAGTGGTCTCTGAAAGATTCTATTTTGGAGAAAATTTTTCTCAGGTGGGGTCAGCCTTGCTGCGACCTTTTTGCTACTCCCCAAAACAGCAAGTGCAGAGATTATTTCACCCTATTCCCGCTACCAGGCCAGCCCAGCAGAGACGCTCTAGTCCAAGTTTGGCCCCGGGGACTTCTGTATGCATTTCCTCCCTTCCCACTAATCTCTCAAGTGATACAGAAAGCTATCACTCAGAAGGCCTCATTGATCCTCATTGCTCCTTACTGGCCTCGACAGGTTTGGTTCCCCTTTCTACATCAATTTCTGTTGGAGCAACCTTGGCATCTGGACCTAGTTCCAGATCTTTTGATCCATCAATCGGGTCAGTTACATCGCCCCCTCCCCTCTCTGAACCTCACTGCTTGGTTCCTCCAATTCCAACCTTAGCCAGGCTTCCTCAAATATCTCACTCTGTTCGAGATATTTTGATAGCTTCCCATAAATCTTCCACTCGGAAGATTTATCTTAGTAAGTGGAAACGTTTCGCCTATTGGGCTCAAGGAAGGGACATAGATCCTTTCACTGCTTCCATCCAAATAGTCCTTGATTTTCTAGCTGAACTCTTCCATGCAGGTTCATCTCCTTCTACTCTTAAAATTCAATTGGCAGCTATTTCTAACTTTCACGTGGGCATTTCAGATTCTGCCATCATGTCTCACAAGCTTTGCAAAGCTTTTTTGAAGGGAGTTTTTCTTCTCAGACCTCCTATAAGAAATCCTCCTCCTTCTTGGGACCTTAATTTAGTTCTCACATCTTTGATTCTTCCCGCTTTCGAACCTGCAGCTTCCTGTTCATTGAAATTGCTATCCTGGAAGACTCTCTTTCTGGTAGCCATTACTTCAGCTAGAAGGGTCTCAGAACTTCATGCACTCAGCAGTCGACCACCGTATCTATTGTTGCATAAAGACAGGGTGTCCTTACGAACCAATCCATCCTTTTTACCTAAAGTAGCCTCTGCGTCTAACCTAAATCAAAGCATTGACCTCCCTGTGTTTTTTCCTAACTTTTCTAACAGGTCTGAGCAAAAATTGCATTGGCTAGATGTTCATCGTCAGTTAAGGTATTATTTGGATAGAACCAAACAGATCAGGAAAACTGACCAGTTGTTTGTCTCTTATGCAGAAGGCAGAAAGGGACTTTCAGTTTCAAGGTATCACTCTCCAGATGGCTAACATCTCTGATTTCCTTTGTTTATGAAATTAGACACCAAAAGCTGCCTAACAAACCTAAGGCCCACTCCACCAGAGCTTTGGCTACTTCTATAGCCTTCCAAGACAGGCTGCCTATTGACACCATTTGTGCAGCGGCTACTTGGGCTACTCCTCACACTTTCATTTCTCATTATAAGTTGGATTTAGCTTCTAGACATAGAGCTAACTTTGGTTCCACTGTTCTCAAGAGTCTGTTCCGATAGGCCACCCGGGACAAGGTGCTAGGGACGCGGTCCCATCCAGCAAGAATGAAGGCGAGATGGACAACTTAACATATAGAAGTTATGTTCTTACCATAACGTTCCATGTTAGTTGTCTTCTTCTCGCCTTCTTTCTTCGTCCCCCTCCTTCCCCCTAGCCTGGACAGACCTAGAGGAGTTTGATTGTGACCTCTTTTTCTACCACCTCTATTGTATATAGGTATATGCTATACTGTGCATATATTCCTTTCATCAGGTTTTTTCAGGTCACCTTCTTCCCTTCCTTTTATAGAGGTGGGTTTTTCCCTTTTCCAGTGGTTCTGGAGTTATTTTTGGCTGGGCCTAGCTTACAAACGAGATCTGAGGTAATACCGCCTAGCATTGTGGGATATAAGGGGAGCCTCGAGCCGGTGGAACCAACTCTCGAGCTTTTAGAGTGGCCGAGTCGGAGCCGAGGTCGGCTCCGAACCCATCCAGCAAGAAAGAAGGCGAGAAGAAGACAACTAACATGGAACGTTATGGTAAGAACATAACTTCTATTTTTTTGGCATTGCTGTTTTCAAAAAGACGGACTTTGCTCTCCAGACGCAGGGGCTCCACCCTGTTTCAATGAAGAACAGCTCATCAAGAAAGGCAAGTCATATTCATACCTCTCAACCTGGAAACATCAAAAATCTGGACAAAGGCCCATGAAAAATAGGGTCTATTATAATTTCAAAAGATTAAAAGAGCGAATGCTCTTTAATCGACCCCTTAAAATCGAAAGCACTAAATCCCGAACACACGGAATGCAAATTTTTTCCCAGGGGAAAAAAATCACTGCTCCGCAAAAAAAAAATCCAAAAACAAAAAGTGTGGTGCTGTGGCCCGCCATTTCCTCCACTGCCAGATGAGTCTTGCGTGATGGTCCAGGTTCCCAAACCATAGTTTCATGCATTTGTGTTCTTTCCTCTTCGTTTATCCTTGAATATATGTTCTAAGCAGAGCAACAAAAGATGGGAGTACATGCATGTAGTGCAGCTGTGCTGCTTCAGCCAATCTGGCTTTTACAAATATTTGTTTAGTAGGCATGTTGAACGCTACACCTCCCTAAGTCAAGGTAGCTGTTGATGAAGTTAAGCATTACCCTTAAAGGTAGTAAATAATTTCCTATTCTGCAGTCGACAGCTTAAATGAAAGCTGATTTACCAGTATTTGAGGGATGACTTTTGATTAAACCAATGTCCCAAAGGTTACTAGAACGCTTTGAAAAACCTCTGTAGTGCTGTAATTACTACTAAAATCAGGTCATCTTCCTGTTTCTAGATGAACACACCCTCAAAAACTGCTGAAGCACATAAGTATAAATTTAACAGTGACGACAAGCATGATCCCTGTATTACTCCTTTAACAAGTTCGTTATTCCATTGACGAGCCATTTCAGACATTATAGTATCCTAGATAATAACCAGCTGATTACTGCATCCACTCCATTTTCATTTAGACCTAGAATATTTAACTCTGGCTCCATAATAGTGTGGCTTTGAGTTGAATGCGTAATTTGGCTTTGAGTTGAATGCGTGATTTACGAGTGTGACGATAACAGCCACTTGGAAACCTTTAACTAGTGTTTTAGAAATATCCCAGAAAAACACATGGTTTACAGAAGTGGACAGTCGTAAGCAGACTGGTCAGCTCTTGAGCCAGTGAGGATCAGTTTTCTGCAATAACTTTCATGTTCCACTTTAATTGGTGCACAAGACTGTTTTGAGTTTTTTTTTTTTTTTTTAATGTTTCCCCTTATCTGCAGTTTTAGTCCATCATTTGCATCCTTTTCACCACCTTACTTTCACTAAGTTTGTGGTAAATACCTTGACATTATTTTCCAATTGTTTCAGATTGTGATTTAATATCCTATCAGAATGTTTTGCTTTTTTGATCTTCAGAATTTCCAGAATGTGAAGTTTCCTCGCATGTTTGTTTTTTCAGCTTTTTTCCCCAGTTAGGGGTCGCCACAGTGGAACTCAGGTCCGCTAATGATTGGCAGTCGATTTTTATGGTGCAGAGTTGCCAGCCCAACGTCCAGCCTTCAGCGAAGGCACACCCATTCATGCATGTCTTTCGGAGGCCACTCTACCACGGGGAAGACATGCAGACTCCACACACAAGGCACTCCAGCCGAGAATCGAACAGGAGAACCTCTTGCTGTGAGAGAACAACGCTACCGCTGTACCACCGCGGCACACTTAAAGCCACTGGTGTTGGTCATTTTCCTTGCTTCTAATGTCCAGTACTGTAGTAGAGGCCCTTTTCAAAGTTTGAAATAAAGTGCGAATTCTGGTCACATAATAGATCGGAAACATCAACCAGGTTGAGATCTCTTGCTATTCTCTCAATCATCTTGGGGACATAAATAGGCCTTTCCCATTGTTTAGAGTTCTGTACCGCATCCATTTCCCTCTTTGCTTAGTTATGCCGTAACACTGATATTGTATAAGTACAGTAGAGAGTCTGTTGCAGTCCCATTTTTATTTTTCCATCTCTTAAACGTCCTATTAATGAGATGTAGGTCTGTGTCTCTCCCTCACTAACATTGCACTCCTTAGGCAGTATACATTTCTCATGTGGAGTAGCGGAAAGGTTATTTGTGATTAGTGCCTGCCTAGTCAGTGTTAATCATAACATTACTGCACTTTAGTAACTGAGCTGTCCTTGTGGCTCTCGCTACCTCAAACCAGTTAGTTCAGTTAACAAAAACAGGTGACTTAGCCCATTTCAGCTGTTTGTTCCTCCTCTTTTTTTTTTTAGTTTATACTGGGTTTCCATCAAATGGGTTTGTTCTTGAATATGGCACTGTATTTGTGCCTTATGGAGACCAAAGCCTTAATGCAGTCTTGGAGGAGTGCTTGGAACTCATCCGTGAATATGGGATCATGTGAGGAGGGATCATCAGGGTGAGGAGGGTGTTTAAATTTCATCAGGTCATCAGTTAGCTAGAGTAGATTTGCCTTGTTGTAGTCTAAAAAACAGAGGGGTTTGGGGAAACTCTGGTTTGACACAGTGTTACTAAACAGTAGTCTGATTTGACCAGTGATTTGGTCATAGTGGGATACTTCACACCCATTTCAGAGATGAATATTTGGAAAGTTCGATGTCCCTCTTCATAAGATCCAAGGAGCTGAGTCTCAGTTATTCACTCCCTTGTGCGCAGTGAGCAGATAATGTATATGTGTGGTAGAGACAATGGCTTTAGTCACACTGAATCCTGGTGCGTGATAGGCAGCTAACTGTCACTCTCTTTGCTTAGCCTGGTGAGTGAAGCATCCTTATCTAATTATGGACTGACCTATAACCAAGATATTGCCAGAACTACTAGATTGGTCTTGCTGCCTTAAAGGTGTCTACATACTAATTGTGTGACTCCTTTTTGTAGCTGTTTTCTTTAGTGTCAGAGCATTCTGTATGTTGATTATGACATTGTGGTGGGTAGCATGCAGGAGGTAGATTTTGAGAGTTGGGCTAATGCCTAGACTTGGTTTGAAAGGTAGAGATTTTTTAACTGCATCAGCAAAAGAGTTTTGTGTTGACAGTCTGGATATTGCATAGGTGTAGTTGGGGATAAGACAATGTTTTGCTCATTGCATGCACCTGACTTGGGAGAGGGTCACTTCCAGTACAGTTATTTACACCTCTGTGTCCTTTGGGTTAAGTAAGGGGTTTGTTTTCAGTGACCATGTGGCAGATGTTCATCGTGTTACCCTGCTGCAGTCATCACACTAGGGTTATCCTGCCATCAGGCGGTCCCGCAGTCGGCCCAAATTCCAAAGTCTTGGTCCGGCGTCGGTTGCTGTCGCTTCTTCCCTGACGTCAGTGCACCAGGGGTATATAAGAGGCATCCGACGCCATTTTGTTCAATCTTTCTTGCCGCGCGGTGCCCGAAGCAGAAGCCGTTAGCAAGTCGGCCGACACCTGAGATTTCGATTTAAATTTCAGTCCGAAGTCTTCAATAAAGCTAAGTACCCCGTTGGGGAACATTTTCTTGCCTCAGTCCGATGTCAGAAAAATTTAACAATTGCATTTCTTGTGGGAAGCAAATACCTCATAAGGACTTCCATTCCTATTACATTCCTTGCCTAGGCCCAGACCACAATGTCACAGGTTGTCGGTTTTGCGCTAGGTTTAATAAACGCACTATCAAACGCCGTTCTGACTTCGCACGACATTACTTTGGTAGGAAATTTAATTATATCATGCCGCCGGAGCAGCCGACTACCGCAATTCATAAAAAACTGCAAGGATAAGGACAGGCAGCCTAGGAATAAGCCAGAGCCCGAGGCCTCAGCTGGACCTATCGCCAGTATTCCGGTTTTCAGTGAGGCGCCTACGCAGCCCCTGACGACCGCAGAGCTGGAACCCCAGACAGCTGCTGACTCCCAAACGGAGTCTACTAGGCCGACGCAGCCATCTACCGACACCGGAGCAGAATTAGACACCGGTGCAGAGGAAACACCTTCGGTTGCAGAAGGTGTCTTAAGACCGACTACACTCACCATTAAATCTTATGCTAAGCTTAAAACTCCTTTAAAGCCTAAGAAAATTGTTCATCAGTCTACAGGTCAAGGCCCCATGCCTAAGAAACAGATGCGTAAGATGGCTGAAGATTTAATTACCCTTATCAGGGGTTCCCATCCCCTTCCTGATAAAAGACCAAGACAAGAGGAGGATTATGCATTCTCTGACCAGGTTTCTCCCTCAGATTCTTCTGAGGAACAGGATTACACTTTTCCACCGTATGAGGATTCTGATGCTGAAGACTCTATTCCCTCAGCATCTCCCCCTGAAGACTACTCCTTTGGGGAAACATTACATACCATGAGGGAACATTTCCACTGGGAAGGCCAGGATTACTCGGATTCTAAGAAAAGGCTCCGAGAGTTCCTTTTATTACCCCAGCACAGACCTCTTGCTATCCCTCCTGTTTTAGATATTGTGGATGATGTCTACTTGGAGTCTAGTTTAAATCCAGACTCTCTACCTCCTGCTCCAGCCAAACCAGACAGATACTACAGAGTACCTGACTCGCACAAATTCCTTTATAAAAACCCTATAGCTGACCCAGAAACCATTTCCCAGGGTCCTAGGGAGCAAAAGCTTCTATGGCTAAAAATCCTGTGCCCTCTGAAAGAGATTCCAGAGCCCTAGATAGATGGGGAAAGAAAATATACACCTCTGCAACTCTGGCTATGAGAGCATTAAATTGCCAGTTTCACATGTTGAAATATCAACAATTCCTGATGTCTCAGTTAAAACAAAAAATGAGCACACATTCAGAACAGCCTGAATTCAAGGAAATGCAGGATCTGTTGCATGCAGCTGAACAGGTGGGCAAGCATACTTTACAATGCGGATTTGATTCATTAGAAGCTTCCTGTAGAGCAGCTGTTACTGGCTGTCATTCGTAGGCATGCTTGGTTAAAAGAGCAAACCATCCCTGACCATGTTAAAGCAAAATTATTAGATGCACATTTACAACAAGATGTATTATTTGGTGTCAAAGCAGAAGAGGTTTTAAAGAAAATGGAGGATAAGGCTAAATTTATGCAAACGGTCAAGGATTTCTTGCAGGTACAACCCCCTCGCTTCAGCAGAAATTGGCCAACAAAAAATTGGTCCTTTCCAGCTTCAGACAGTTCACAGAGGGGCAAATACAGACGCCTAAGGGGCAGAGGTTTGTCACAGGGCCCTTACAAACCTCGCCAATGGGGTTCTGCTACCCAGAAAGGAGGAGAAGACAGGCCCCAAGCTAGCAGAAGGCAGACACAATGACTCTACCCTCAAACTACCAAGCAAATCTCTCCTGGCAACAGCCTTAGGAGGAAAACTAGCATTTTTTGCAGACAACTGGCACATCATCACAAAAGACGAATGGGTTCTAAACATTGTCTCTCAAGGATACAGATTCCACTTTCATACCTTACCAAGGATCAAAGGAATACCAAACCTGCCACCAAATCAATGGGCAGAGGCACAAAAACAAATTGCAACTCTCATGAACATGAGCCATTAAACGGGTACCTTCACAGGAGCAAGGACAAGGATTTTACTCAAGACTCTTCCTAGTTCCAAGAAAGGACAAAGCATGGAGACCCATTCTGGATCTTTCAATTCTGAACACCTATCTGCAAGTGCCAAAATTCAAGATGCTAACACTACAGCAGCTTCTTCCCATGCTGGGCAAGAATGCTTGGTTAGTCACTTTGGACCTCAAGGAGGCATACCTGCATGTCCCTATCAGACAAAATTGCAGAAGATACCTCCGCTTCATTGCAGTTTCAACGCATTATCAATTCTCTGCACTGCCCTTTGGCTTATCTACTGCGCCCAGGGTCTTCACAAAATGCCTGGCACCAATAATTGCATACTGCAGACAGAGGAATTCAAATATACCCATACGTGGACGACTGTTTTATTCAAGCAGAAAGCAAGGACATTCTTTTACAGCATCTGGCATTTGTCAAACACCTTCTAAGTTGCCTAGGGTACACAGTAAACGAAAAGAAATCAAAACTAGTGCCCTCACAAAACATAATATTCCTGGGTGCCAGCTTGAATACAACGGCCCAGATGGATTATCTCATGCCAGACAAACAATGACAGCTGTTTCAATATTTCAAAATAATGGCAACAAAGACCGAACTCCCTGCAAGAAAAATTCTGCAGGCCTTGGGATTCATGGCATCTTGCATACTACTAATACCATTTGCAAAACTGCATATGAGGAAATTAAAGTGGTACCTGAAAAGTGTATGGACTCAGCACAGCCACAGCTTGGAAACAATGATACCACTCATTCCCTGCCTTCAACAGGAGTTTCTATGGTGGGCACAGGCATGTCACCTCAACAAGGGTCAGCCTTTCACCTTACCTACAGCCAGGTAAACTATGACAATGGATGCATCGGACTATGCCTGGGGAGCACACATGGCAGGACAGTGCATTCAGGGCAAATGGACTACAGATCAGAGAGACCTGCATATCAATCAAAAAGAAATGCTAGCAGTGCAGAATGCCCTAACAGCTTTCAAGGACCTTCTACACCCAGGACAACTACTAGTAAGGACAGACAACACCACAGTTGTGGTACATAAACAAGCAAGGGGGCACACATTCCTACCCTCTATGCAGGCAAGCAATGACCTTGTGGAACACTGCATTGTCTTACCAGGTTCAATTACAAGCACAATTCCTGCCAGGAAAGAAAAACACATTGGCAGATGACCTAAGCAGAAACATCATGGATCTACACGAATGGAAACTAGATCCACAAGTATTTGCAATGATAGCTCAAAAATGGGGACGCCCAGACATAGATCTATTTGCAAACCCCCACAACCACCCAACTTCAAAAATTTTGCACAAGGACCTTCCATCCACTAGCTTGGAAAGTGGAAGCCCTCCATTCAGTTGGAAAACATTAACAGTGTATGCCTTCCCTCCACTGCCTCTTCTAGCAAAGGTACTGTTGAAAGTCAGATTAGAGTGGCCACAAATGATTCTCATTGCACCAGACTGGCCACGCCAACATTGGTATCCAATTTTAAGGACTATGGCCCAGGGCCCACCATGGATTTTGCCACAAATTCCTCACCTGCTCACCCAGCGAGACAATCTGATTCTACACAGCCAGCTCAAGACTTTAAACCTGGCTGCATGGCAAATTACCTAAACAACCAGCCAACACCTTTATCCAAAGCTGTTATGGATGTCATTCTGGAGGCCAGGAGGCCCAGCACCAGGAAAACCTATTCAGACAAATGGAAAAGATTTTATTCCTGGAACCAGGCTAAAGGCCTAAATCCCCTGGAGCCGAACATTCCTCAGATTCTACAATATTTAACTGAGATGTTACACAAAGGACTTTCCTTTTCATCTATTAAGATCCACACCTCAGCAATTTCAGCTCACTACAGCACGGATCCTCCTTTTTCACATCCACTCCTAAGACAGTACCTCAGAGGGGCTAAGAACTTAAGACCGCCAAGGAGAGCTCCAACACCTACTTGGGATCTCAACTATGTCCTGGAAAAGCTTACACTGCCACCCTTTGAACCAGCTTTTTCAACTGATTTAAAATTTCTTTCATGGAAAACTGCCCTACTACTAGCAATAACCTCAGCTAGAAGAGTCTCAGAGCTACAAGGCACTAATGGCAGTGGAACCTTTCCTCATTTTTCATCAGTTTCTTTACGAACTAATCCTTCCTTTATGCCAAAGGTGGTATCCAGTGTGGCCCTAAACCAAACCATTCACTTGCCCACCTTCTTCCCAAATCCCCAGAACACAGGAGAAAGACTCCTGCACTCTTTGGACATTCACAGGCAATTACGTTACTACTTGGATAAAACTAAGGCTTTCAGAAAAACTGACCGGCTGTTTGTAGCCTATGCTACAGGATCACAAGGAAAAGCCATTTCAAAGCAGACCATTTCTAAATGGATAGGACATTGCATACGTTTCTGCTACACACATCATGGGAAACCAGTACTTGCTAACATTAGGTCCCACTCCACCAGGGCTACAGCTACATCAGCAGCCTTTCTCAGGGGTGCCAACCAAGGATATTCTGGAAGCTGCTACTTGGAGTTCAGTGCACACCTTCACCAAACACTATCACTTACCTCTTTACATTAAGACTAGAGCTGGTTTTGCCACTGCAGTTTTGCAGGGCCTACTAGCTTCTTCTAACCCTGTTTGACTCCACCTCCCCTCCTTAGCTTTGGGATTCAACCCAAGTGTGATAACTGCAGCAGGGTAACACGATGAACATAGTACAGTTTTGTACCTACCATAAATGTAGATGTTAGTGTTCACCCTGCTGCAGTCCAGGTTACCCTCCCTCCATCCCCTCTGAACTAGCTGAACTTATCTCTACCACTTTATCCTATTCTACCTCCGTGGTGTATTTGCTTGTACCTTAGGGTTTTTTTATTTTTATATAGCCATATGTATTTCTGTATATATATTTTGCCTACCTTTTAGGGGCACCTGACATCTGGGGCAAGAAAAACTGAAGAAAATGGTGTCTGATGCCTCTTGTATACCCCTGGCACACTGATGTCAGGGAAGAAGCGACAGCAACCGACGCCGGACCAAGACTTTGGAATTCGGGCCGACTGCGGGGACCGCCTGACAACAGGATAACCCTAGTGTGATGACTGCAGCAGGGTGAACACTCTAACATCTACATTTATGGTAGGTACAAAACTGTACTTTCTTATACTGTCTCAGGATTCCATGTGCTGTAATGGTAGCAGTCTAAGTGTGGGTTGGTCTGTCCCTCCATGATGACCAATGCTGCCATGTAGTACAGTTTGAAGAAATAATGGATGTTCTTCGTGTGTCACTGTTGCAGTCCTCACTTGTGGGATATTATGCTGAGAAAGCCCTTGACCAGCCTGACTACCAGAGAAAACAAACCTCCTCCAAGAGCTGGCAAATGCCCTGATCATTGTCAGTATGCTAAGGTCTATAGGGAGCCAGCCAGCATCATGATTTCAGTCTTTTCTTGCTGTCTGAACCCAAAGCAGTGTTTCAGTGCATTGGTCAGTCTGCACCAGAGAAAAATCGTCTGAAAACTAAGTACCCCATTGGGAACCCTTTTTACATTTTTTTACTCATGTCAGAGAAGGTCAAAAATTCTCTGTTGTGGTAAGCAGATTCCACACCAAGACTTCCATTCTTTTGTGTCACATGTTTACAAAGTACCCAACTGATGTTTCTGTGCTCGTTTCAACTCTATTAGGCAGAAGGCCGAGATCTTAGCCAGGCAACCTTAGTGTTGCATCAGGTTCTCAGTGTCTGATGGCATCTGCCGATCGATCCAGGGTTGAGCTCCCTAAGTGCAAAAGGGATAAAGAAAAACAACCCAGGCATAGGGCCTAGGACAACAGTCACTCTGTCAACTAGTTCTCCAAGGCTTATGATCAGTGAAGGCAAGGTGCTTTCGCAGCCCCCTGCCATGGCTGAGGTGGTGGCGGAGGACTTTATAGAGAACCATCTGGAGTCCAATATGCCGTTGGGTCCTTCAACTTCCGCACAAACCTTAGGACTTGGTTTGCCGGTCAGATCTGGGGCCGCTCTGCAGGCCTCAGCTTTCCAATGAACAACCTTCAACCAGGGACACTCCTTTGCGGCATCAGCCAATGCCAGCTGCACATTCCTGTTGAGAGACTGGCATCAGAATTGCGGACATACCTAGGCTCAAACAGAGAGCTACCCCAAAATAAGGGAACTTCCTCTGGTCCTATGCCTAGGCCTACCGACTCCCACACACAGGATTATCAGCAGGATTTGGTTAGGCTAGCTGAACATTTAATTTCCCTGGTCAAATCCAGGCAACAGTGAAAAGGAAAAGGGACCCTACTCTAAAAGTCCTTTCTGATCCTTTTGAATCAGCTGAAGACTCTGACCAGGAGAAGTTTGTTTTTAATGAAGGACCCTCCGTGACTTCCTTTGAGGAGTTAGATTGAGGAAAACCTGGCTTCTGCATCACCCTCAAGGAGTTTCCTTTAGGGAGACTCTTCGTGCCATGAGGTTGCATTTTCAGTGGGAAGCCCAAGATTACTCACCATCCGAAAGAGGATTAGGGAATTCCTTGACCTGCCAGAACTCAAGCCTGTTGCTATCACTCCAGTTTTGGTGGTTGTAGAGGATGTTTTCTTGGATTCCTCTTTGAATCCAGAGTCCCTTCCTCCAGCCCCTCGAAAACCAGACGGGCTTTATAGGGTGCTGGACTCCCTTAAACATCTCTTTAAGAACCACTCTTCTGACCCAGATGTTGTGACCCCAGGACCCAAAGGCGCTAGAGCTAGTTCCTCCAAAAAACCCTGCCCACTGATAGAGAGTAGGGCTACTGATAGATTTGGCAAAATGTTTACATGTATGCAGAGGGCCTTTAACTGTTAGATCCACGTGAGAAATACCAGCAGACCATTCTGGATCAGTTGAACCAAAAAATTAAAACCACTGAAGACAAGAATCTTTCCAAAGAATTACTGGACCTATGTCATAGGTTCATAGGTTAGTACTAGGCTAACTGGCCTTGCGAGCTATTTTAAGCCTAGCCAATTATCCCTTGTGAGATTCAAACCCTGTACCTTGTGTTTGTAAGGCAAACATCTTAACCATTAGGCCACCCTCCCCAACACTCACTCCTAGCACTCAAGTTGCTAAGCATTCCTTACACTGCAGCTGTGATGCTATGGAAGCCTCCAGTCGGGCGGCAGATACTGATTCTGTTATTAGAAGACATGCATAACTGTGAGGGAACAATCCCTCCCTGAGCATGTCAAGTCAAATCGTTTGGATGCCCCCCGGACAAGGATTTACTCTTTGGGCCCTAAACTCAGGCTGTACTTAAAAAGATGGAAGACAAAGTTAAATCCATGCAAACTGTTAAAGACTTCATTCAACTTCTAGATTCAGTAGGAACTACCCCAACACTGGCCCTTTCCTTCACAATCCAAGACCAGGCAGAACAACAACAAAGACCCAGGCAGTGGACTTCAATCACTTCCAGGCAAGAGAATTCTAGGCCACAGGCTCCTAGCAGAGGGCAACAATGACTCATCAATCCCTGTCTCTCTGCCCCCCCCCCCCACCCCACCCACCCACCCACAAGACTATGAGGAAAACTTTCTCTTTTCAAGGGAAGTTGGTCTCTCTTCACTTCAGACAAATGAGTTCTAAGCATCATCTTAAATGATTACAGGCACACTTTCAAAGAACCACTAAAGCGCTTAGGCTATTCATACATTCCCCCAAACCAAAGGACAGAGGCCCTTGACAAATTCAAAATTTGTGCTTCCAGGGCTCAGTGGAACCAGTTCCAGAACACCAAAAAGAAAAGGGTTTCTACTCCAGGCTAATCCTGGTTCCCAGAAAGGAAGGCTGTTGGCATCCCATTCTTGACCTGTCTGCCCTCAATTAGTTCCTGATGGTTCCAGAATTCAGAATGTTAACTCTTCAGAAGTTGTCACCAATGATAGCCCCATAGGCCTTCATGGTCCCCCTAGATCTAGAAGACACCTACTTGCACATTCCCATAGAGGAGTCACAAAAGCTTTTTATGCTTCAGAGCAGCTACCAGTCACTATCAATTTTCTGCCCCTCCTTTGGTTTTGCTACTGCTCCCATGGTCTTCACAAAGTGGCTTAGCCCCCTATAATCACTTTTTGCCGGACCAGAAGGGTCGAAATCTACCCCTACCTGGACGATCTAATACAGGCCATGAGTCTTTCCAAACTCTACTCAGATCTGATGTTCAATCAGAATCTCTTGTCCTCCCTGAGCTTCACCACAAATCAACACAAATCACAGAACCCTCTAACCAAGATTGTCTTCTTGGGGGCTCTTCTGGACTCATCCCTTCAAAAGGCCTTCTACCTCCAGACAAGGTCTTTCCTGATTCAGTACTTCCTAAAAAAACATGCAAAGACAATGCCTCACAGCCACAGAGTTCCTCAGAGCATTGGGCTACATGGCATCTTGCATCCTCATTGTCCCTCTGGCCAGGCTGCTCATAAGAAGCTCCAGTGGTACCTCAAAAATGTGTGGTGCCAGTGTGTACAACCCCTCTCAACCAAGATGCATCTGATCCCCTGTCTCAAGGAGGAATTTGCATGGTGGGCTCAAGCTTGTGCCCAGAACCAGGGCCTTCCTTTTAGGCTCTCACCCCAAGAGCAAACCCTCACCACGGATGCCTCAGAGACGGCTTGGGGGCCCATTTTTAGAGACAAACTAATAAACATATAAACTTGAAGGAGCTTATGACTGCTCAAAAAGGATTGGTGGCATTCAGAGAAAAATGGAAACCCAGGGTTCTATTAGTAAAAACAGACAACACCACAGTCATGTGGTAGATAAACAAGCAGGGGTACTCACTTCTACCCTCTTTGCCACCTAGCAGTGCAGGTTTGGGAGACCGTTCACTCTCTGGGGTAACACTTCTAACACAATACCTTCCAGGTACTTTCATCCTTTTAGCGGATCACCACAGTAGAAAACGGATGGACCCCCATGAGTGGCATCCACATCGGGAAACATTTCTGAGCATAGCCAAAAAATGGGCAGTTCCCCAGACAGACCTCTTTGCCACCAGGGAAAATGCTCAACTGAAAACATTCTGCTCCATGAGCAACCTATCCTCTGCCTGGAAGACAGATGCATTTTCTTTCCTTTTCATCCATGCATTCCCCTCTTACTTCTGCTTCCTCGGGTGCTTTTAAAAATAAGGAAAGAGGGGCCAGAGGCAATACTGATAGCCCCAGACTGGCCCAGGTAACACTGGTACCCTCTACTACTCAACCTAATCAATGAGAAACCATAGCATTTATCTCAGCGAGTGGACCTTCTGACTCAGGACAAGGGAAGGATTGTGCATCCCAACCTGCAGACATTCAAATTCTCAGCTTGGATAATTCCACAGCATCGTAGACGGACCCTGCCCTAAGCAAGCAGGTTCAAGACAGCCTTAGAGACCAGAAGGCCCAGTACTTGGAAATCTTACTCAGCTAAATAAAGGTTTTCCATCTGGTGTCAAGCAACAGGGCCACAATTCTCTTAGCCAAGATCTGTTATCCTAGACTACCTGGCTAATAGGTTCATAGGCAGGTACTAGTCTATTGGCCCTAGGGGCCTATATAAAGCCTAGCCAAAAGGTACCCTGGCTTTCACCACCCAAGAAAATTAAGTGATCCCCGGGGTGAATTTCCCATCGCCCATACAATCATAAAGATTTTTCTTGGAGTGCTAATGAGGACCTTTGCTTGATATAGATAGGTAGTTTGTTTCAGAGTATGGGAAGTCTCTAGGACAGGAATCTATCCCTCCAGTATGCTCTGTTTATTGTGGTGACAAGGTTTAGGTCCCTAGAGCATGTAGCTCGTAGGGATTGGGAATTCTTTAACTGGAGCATTTCCAAAAGTTCTGGGTTTGACATAGCTTTGTGTGTTAGGCAGAGATTGCCTCTGAGTAGACTATATGCGATGGAGTAAAGCTGCAGTTTTTAGAGATGGTCTGCGTAGGGCATCTGAGGCCGGTAATCCTCTTTGTGAGGTATTTCTGTGGCCTTTCCAGTTGTAGATGTCTTGTGAGATGCATACCAAAAGGGGCATTGTACTCTGTACTCTATAATGGGTCTAATGAGTGACGAGTAGAGGGGAACAATGACCTCTTTTCCTGGATGAGAAACCTTTTGTGATGAGGTGTGCCATGTAGAAGGATTTCCTGACTACTGTGGCAATGTGATTATCAAAGGAGAGACTACTGTCCACCTGTGTCCCAAGGTCTGTTATCACACTTTCGGTGTTAAGTAGACTACCCCCTATGTGGTAGTTCATGGGTACAGAGTTTTTACCAAAAGGGATGACCATGCACTTTTTGGAATTGAGCTTGAGGCCATGGCTTTGACACCAGGTATCTGTCTCAGCGAGTTCCTTTTCTAGGATGTCCACATCTTTTGGAGTTTTGATTATGGCTCCTAGTTTTCAGTCATCTGGGAACTTCATTAGCCAAAGACCTTCTGTTAGCCTGTACTTCAGAGAAGTAGATGCCAAACATGAGAGGACCCAGAACTGAACCCTGTGGTACTCCACTTGTCACTGGTCTGAAGTTGGATTTGGAGTCTGCTACTTTCACAGTGTGGGTTCTGTCAGTGAGTCAGTTGGCAACCCATCTTGTGACATAGGGATTTATACCTAGTTTAGTGAGTTTATCTAGAATTCCAGAGTGGGGGATGGTGTCGAAAGCCTTGGCGAGATCTAGATAGATTGTGTGAACCACCTTACCCTCATCTGTGGCTTTGGTGATTGCTTCAAAGAAGTCTATCCGGTTTAGGAGACATGATCTGCCTTTTACAAACCCAAACTGGGTGGGGTCCTGAGTTTGGAGATTACCAGTGTCATTGTTTACAGGTTCAGTGATGATACACTCCATAACCTTGCAGACCAGGCTCGTCAGGCTAATGGGGCGGTAGTTTCCGGGGTCTGTGGTGGCTCCCCCTTTGTGAAGTGGGATAACCGTCGCTGTGTGACATTCAGTGGGCACATAGCCTGAGGTGAGGCTATGATTGAACATGGTACTTAGGTGGGGTGCCAGTTCATTCTGTAGTTCATGTAGAACACAGCCTGGGATGTTGTCAGGTCCCATGGATGTTGTGTTCTTGGCTTTGGAGAGTGTGGTTTTTACCTGTGCAGCCGTGATTACAGGAACTTTGCATTCTTCTGGTATAGAGATGGGCCCTTTAGGGGATGACAGGGGGGTAAAGTTAGCACTGAACCTATCTTGCCCGGATGTTAGCAATATCAGTTGGTTCTGTATATTTAGTGCCATTGTGCTGTAACTCAGAGCAGATCTGAGTGTTGCCATTGAGATTATTGACATAGCTATAGAATGCTTTGTGGTTGTCTAGAGTCAGTGGCAATTTTGTTTTTGTAACTAGATTGGGAGGATTTTGAGGGATCTCAGCTTCTTACTGAGGCTGACCAGGGAGTTTCTCCAATCATGGGATTTTACTCTTTTTTTTTTTTTTTTTTTTTTTTTTTTTTTTTTTTTTTTGCAACAGTTTCTTCTGTTGTAGAGTTTGTTTATGGCAGGGGACCACCAGATTGGCTTCCTTTTTTTGGAGGATAGCATCTTAGTTCTGTTAGGGATTGCACGATCCATGTACTCGTGTAAGTGCTTATAAAGTGCATTTGTGTAGGATTCAGCAGTCATACCTCCATTGTCCATCAACATGGGTGTCGTGAAGTTTGCTACTTCTGTCTTAAGAAGCGTGAAGTGGAGAAATTTTTTACTGTGGTTTCCCTAATGGGGGAGGGATGTGGCTGTCTAGGGTGATTAGCTTGTGGTCGGATCTGACCAACGAGGAATTGACCTCTGGTGTGGAGCACCGGTTGCCCATGTTGGTAATAACCAGGTCTAGGATATTGCTGCCCCTGGTGGGGGTGTGGATAAGTTGATCCAAGGCATTGGAATTTATGAATTCCAGAAAACATTGAGCACAAGAGTTTGTACATGAGTAGTTTCCCCAGTTAATGGTGGGGTAGTTGAAATCGCCCATTATTAGGATGTTAGGTTGTACCCCAATAATTTCCAGTGCATCAAGAAATGAGGAGTGGGAATCCTGGGGCATGGTGAGGGATCTGTAGCAAGCTACAATTTGGATTGCGGTCTTGCCCAGCATTAGTTGCACTTGGATAATCTCGGATGCATTATGCTGAGCAACTAGCCTGGAGGTGTGGATATCATTAATGAATATGGACACTCCTCTGCCTTTAGTGTTTCGGTCCAGGTTAGGTGGCCAAAAGGTATGGTATGAATTATAGCCTGGTAATGCAAGGGTACTCTCTGGAGCCTTGAACCAGGTCTCTCTCACTGCACAGATGTCGATTTTCTCCATGTTAAGCAGTGCCTCGAATGAGTGAGTGCATTTTGAGGATTAGACTTCTAACAATGAGTAGCAATACCCTCAGATTCTTCTTGCTTGTACCTGTTACGGTGGTGAATTTGTCATTGGGTGGCTAGAGCCTTAGTATCCAGACTCCCCGGGGAGACAGGTGCCGGCCATCTCTGGCAAAGCGTTGTGGTTTGTCAATCATGCCATCCCCCTTAGAATGACACCAGAAGCTTAGCCAATTGTTGAAGTCAACCATTTTGTCCCCATACTGTGGTATCATTTTGGGTGATGGCAGGATGCTACTCAGGGCTAGAGTCATACCCGCCTGGGCTACAAGATTGGACAGCGCCACCATGTCCCTTTTCTTGTAGTCCAGGGAGGTGCGTCTCAGGTCATTCACACCAACATGGACAATGACAGAGTCATATTTGTACTTGTTGTGGAGTGACCTGAGTGCATGCGTTATGTGGCTGATCCTGGCACCCGGCAGGCAGCTGACAGTAACTTTCTCCTTGTTTAGCCTGGTGAGTGGAACATCAGTGTGCCTGACTATAAAGTCACCTATGACTAGAGTGTTAGGTACGTTGTTATGCCTTATGGGCTGTGGTTGAGTGGCACACTGAGTTTGTGGGCTATGTGTCATTTGGGTTTTGTTGGGCGGTGGAGGTTGCTTGTGTTTCTGCTTTGGAGGTCCCGGTTGCTTGCACAGGTTTTTACTGAGAGCCTCCGCGAATGTAGGTGCGTGTTTTGTGTTTCTATGTGTGTGTTTTGGTGGTGTATGTTTTGAGGGACTATGTGCTGAGTGTGGTGTGGTACAAGTGTTTACCTTCTCCTCTTGACTGTCTAGTCCAGTCTTGGGTTAAGAGAGCTTTGCTTCCAGTTTGGCTGTACAAGTGCATCTCTCTCAGGTTGTAGTGTTGGGTGGTAGGAGGAGGGGGTTGTCTGTGTACATGAGGCAATTGCTGCATTGCCCCAAGATGCCCAGATTCATCAAGTAGACAGGAGAAATCACTAGGAGCTGACCCTTAGACATGCTTGGATAGGTGCTTATTTAAGTACTAGAAACTGTTTTTCTCTAGACAGTGAGGAAAGTTGAGTGCTTACAATAAGTTCTGAGCTTATTTAGTGCTTACAATACGTTCTGAACAAGTGCTGAGCTCAAAGAAACAGACGTGAGTGCTGAAACTAAAAAACTGGCTAGTTCTAAGAAACAAAATTAAGCTAGAAGGCTTCCCTCCAACACAGAAAGGCTTGGGGGCTCAGAAGCCCACAAATAGTCCTGGACACAGCAAATCTGTATCCAGACTAGACTACCCACAGAGGAAAGGCAGGAAACAAGCTTAGCATTTTTTTTAAATGGAAAGAGAGGAAGGAGGAGCAGAAACTAAGCTGATTGGCCTTCTCAAATGTTCTCCCTGTATTAGGTAGAATGAGGTAATGACACTAGACTGGGAGGAGGGTCCCAGATCAAATTTACAGTAGGGGCGGGCAACTACAAAGCCACCAACTATAAACTGCAGAAATGCTTCTTTACAGCAGAAAAGCAGCAGTGAGCCTTTAAATGAAAGTTTTAAACAGCTAAAGGAGCCTCTAGAGAGAGCTTTTAACTGCAAACAAGTTATTAGAATCAAACAACCCAACAGATGCTTAATAAAAGTGGACAATTTCCAGTTAATACCTCACACACAGTGAAACTAGCTAGAAAAATATACAGTGGACAAAGTGCTATAAATAACTCGAAAAAATAAGCAAAAAAACAGGATACTTAATAGATCCGAGTTTGCTCAGTGTCCTTCCTTCGATTCGCTCGGTGTGAAATGGTAATCTGGTTGATAAAGGCCTATCTTATTCCTACATTAAAATTCATGCCTGTATCATTTCAGCCCATATCTCTGTTCTTTCTCCTGTCATTTCTTGCCCCTTTCTTGGACAATTTCTTAGGGGAGTAATTCACATTAGGCTTCCCAGGAGACAGCCTTAAGGCCTTCATGGGACCTCAATTTTGTTGTGGAAAAACTGACCGTGCCTCCTTTCAAACTAGTGGCTTCTGCTACCTTAAAGTTTCTAATTTGGAAAACTGCTGATGTTCTTCATGTTTCACTTTTGCAGTCATCACATTTGGGTTATCTGCCTGCAGGCAGCCCTCAGCCGGCCTCAATACCAGAGTCTTCGGATTTCTGTGTCCGATGCTGTCACTTCTTCTATGACGTCAGGTCATCAGGGGTATAAAACATGCAGCCGACGCCATTACATCAGTCTTTCTTGCCGTGCAGTGCCCAAAGCAGAAGCAGTTCGCAAGTGCCGGTCGGCCGGCCGGCTCCTGAAATTTTCGTTTTCAAGTTTCAGACCCGAAGTCGTCAAAAAGATAAGTACTCCATCCGGGATCCTTTTTTCTTGCTCTAACCGATGTCAGAAAAAATTAACAATTGTCTTGCCTGTGGAAAGCAAATATCTCATAGAGATTTTCATTCTTACTGCGTCACCTGTTTAGGCCCAGTCCACGATGTCCCTCGCTGTTAGTTTTGTGCCTTGTTCAATGCCTGAACTATTCATTGTCTGGCTATATTTTAGCTAAATACTTTCGTTCTCTATCTCCGTACTCCGAAATGGCTTTAAGCCATCCAACTACCGATCTTCCGAAAAAAACGTAAGGGTAAAGACAGAGACAGACCGCATAGGTCCAAAACAGCCGACAACTATTCTGTTAAACTAGTGGCCAGTCCGCCGGTACTCAGTGAGGTGCTTTTGCAGCCCCCGATACCCGCTACTACAGATTCGCAGGCCAGTACCAAAACCCATTCGGAGTCCGGTATGCCGCGAGATGCTTTTTCGACTGTGGAATCTGCGGATGTCTCTACCTTGGATAGGTCCAGAGCCGCTGTGCAGGCACCGGCTTCTGAGGGTGTATTCAGGCCTACAGACTTTCTTATTAACTGATTACTTTGTTTCAAGCTAGAAATACCGAATTCCTCAGGCCTAAAGCTTGTACTATGCCTAGAAAACAGATGACAAAACCACATACTTGGGGCCCATATGCCTCAAAAACAAGTGCTTAGAATGGCTGAAGACCTTATTGCCTTAATTAGGGGAAGACCGCCTTCCCCCTCTAAGGGACCTAGAACTGATTTTCTTTCTGATTCGTTTGATCGGAATCTTATATCTCTGTTCCTTCTGATTACCAGGATTTGCCCTTATCTAACTATGAGGATTCTGATGCAGAAGATTCCATTCCCTCTGCTTTCCCTCCAGAAGATTTTTCTTTTGGTGAAACCTTGCATACCCTTAAGGAGCATTTCCGCTGGGAAAGTCAGGACTGTTGAGTCCAAAAAGAGACTTAGGGAATATTTACTCCTGCCTCAACACAGGCCTCTAGCTGTCCCTCCTGTTCTGGCTATTGTAGATGATGTTTTCTTGGAATCTAGTCTCACCCCAGACATTTTGCCTCCAGCTCCCAGGAAACCTGACGGGTACTACAGAGTACCTGACTCTTCAAGAATCCTACTGCGGATCCAGAGACCATTTCCCAAGGACCAGAAGGCATTAAAGCTACTACTGCCAAATATCCTACTCCTTCTGATAGGGACTCTAGAGCCTTAGACAGATGAGGTAAGAAGGTATACTCTTCTGCTACTTTGACCATGGCTTTAAATTGCCAGTTTCATATGTTAAATTATCAGCAGCGTATTATGGGACTACTTAAACAGAAAATGATGTTGATTCCTGACTGTGCTGAACACAGAGTTGCAAGATTTAATGCATTCTGCTGAACAAGTTGGTAAACATACTTTGCAATGTGGTTTTGATGCTTTAAAAGCATCTTGGAGTGCTGCTGTCACTGGGTCTGTACTCAGAAGGCATGATTGGCTTAAGGAACAAAACTTGCCAGATCATGTTAAAGCTAAATTACTGGATGCACCCTTAAACCAAGACCGCCTTTTTGGCAACAAAGCAGAGGAAGTTCTCAAAAGGATGAAGGAAAAAGCTAAATCTATGCAAACTGTTAAAAGATTTCTTACAAGTAGAGCCTCCCAGATTCAGTAGGTGTTGGCCTTCAAAGAACTGGTCTCTTCCAGTCCCTTCCAGGCCTTCTCAGTCCAAACTCAAGAACAGCAGACCACCGAGACTTCAGTCTCTGGCTTTGCACAGATCTAAGCAGTGGGGGGCTCCCACTTGCAAAGCAGGAAGTAGTAAGCCGCCCCCCTACAGAAAAATGGCACAATGACTTATACTTAACCCTTCCAAGCCCTGCTCAACTACTTCCTCCCTTAGGAGGAAAGCTCGCCCTGCATGCAAAAAACTGGCAGCTCATTATCCAGGACAAATGGGTTTTAAACATAGTTTCCCTAGGATACAGATTCCACTTCTACACACTACCAACCCCAAGTGGTTGGCCAGACCTCCCCCCAAATCAGTGGGTGGAGGCCCAAAAACAAGTGCTCTCTCCTCCTCAGTATCAGGGCTATTCAGCCTGTCCCAGAAGAACAAAGGGGACAAGGTTTTTATTCAAAACTGTTCCTGGTACCCAGAAAAGAAAACTCCTGGCGTCCTATCCTGGACCTGTCTATTCTCAACACCTTTCTGGTGGTTCCAAAATTCAAAATGCTAACTCTTCAACAGCTTCTTCCTATGCTAGCCAAGGATGCCTGGATGGCAACCCTAGACTTAAAGGAAGCTTCCTGCACATCCTAATAAGGGAATCCTGCAGACAGTATCTACGTTTCAGGGAGGGCTCCTTGCACTATCAGTTCTCTGCACTTTCCTTTGGCTTATCTACTGCACCCAGGGTGTTCACAAAGTGTCTAGCTCCAGCCATTGCATTTTGCAGGCAGAGAAATATTCAGATTTACCCATACTTGGACGATTGCCTGATTCTGGCAGAAAGCCAGGACTTGCTATTACAACACCTGGCATTCGTAAAGAAACTTCTAACCTCACTGGGGTACACCATCAACGAGAAGAAATCACACCAAGTATCCTGCCAACAGACTGTATTCCTAGGAGCAAGCTTGAGCACAACTTCCCAGAAGGCATTCCTCACTCTGGAGAAACAGTTTATTTGACAACCTACTTCAAACTATTGGCCACAAAAACCCAGCTATCTGCAAGGAAAGTACTGCAAGCTCTGGGGTTCATGGCCTCTTGCATTCTGCTAATTACATATGCAATACTGCATATGAGGAAACTTCAGTGGTATCTAAAAGGTTTGGTGTCAACATTCTCAGGACCTGGAAACAATGATTCTTATCATTCCTTGTCTAAGGGCAGAGTTCCTTTGGTGGGCAGAGGCCTGCTACCACAACAAGGGACTCCCTTTCACTCTACCCTGCTGCCCAAACCCTAACAACAGATGCAACAGACTATGCATGGGGGGGGGGGGCTCACATGGCAGGGCAGTGCATTCAGGGCAAATGGAATCCAAAACAGATGCACCTGCATATCAATCAAAAAGAAATGTTAGCTGTACAGAATGCTCTGACTGCCTTCAAATACCTTATTCTTCCAGGACAACTATTGGTAAAGACAGACAACACCACAGTTATGTGGTATATAAACAAGGAGGGGGGAACCCACACCTAACCTCTCTGCAGACTAGCTATGGCTCTGTGGAACACAGCCTTGAGCTACCAAGTGCACCTACAAGCTCAATTCCTGCCAGGCAAACTAAATTCACTGGCAGACGATTTAAGCAGAAATCTCATGGACCCACATGAATGGAAACTGGAACCCAAAATATTCAAGCTCTTGAGGAACAAATGGGGGACTCCAGAGGTAGACCTGTTTGCCTCCCCTCAGAACTACCAATTGAACAAATTCTGCACCAGAACTCTCCACAGTCAAGCTTGGAAAGTGGATGGCCCTGTCCTTTACGTGGGAAAGCTTCTTGGTTTATGCCTTTCTCCCTCTGCCTCTCCTCTTGAAGGATCCACTAAAGATCAAACGGGACAAGCCAAGGGCAATACTGATTACGCCAGCACTGATGCCCCCTTTCGCACAGTCTGACAGTGCTACAACCATGGCACCTGCCTCAGACCCCTTCCCTGCTGTCCCACCAGGCGGGTCAGATTCTGCACCCTCAGCTTCAAACCCTGCACCTTACAGCCTGGCTAATTTCCTGAGCTCACCTCTAGCAACTCTCCGTAAGCAGGTGCCGGATGTCATTCTTGAGGCAAGGAGACCTAGTACTAGAAAATCCTATTCATAAAAGTGGAAAATATACTGTTCCTGGAGCCAGGCTCAGGGGATGGGCACAACGGTGCCCAGCTTACCTCATATTCTAGATTATTTAACAGAAATCCTCCACAAGGGCCTATCTTTCTCCTAAATTAAGATTCATGCCTCTGCCATTTCAGCACATTAATACTGAGCCACCCCTCTTCTCTCATCCCCTGCTAAAACAATTCCTTAGAGGGGCCAAAAATGTAAGACCCCCCAGGAGAGCTCCCACTCCACCCTGGGACCTTAACTTTGTATTGGACAAACTTACTCTTCCCCCCTTTGAACCAGCTGCTACAGCAGAGTTGAAATTCCTTTCTTGGAAAACGGCCTTACTTTTAGCCATCACTTCAGCAAGAAGAGTCTGAACAGTAGGCCCTCATGGCAGTGGAACCATTCATTATCTTCCATGCAGACAAATCCATCCTTTATGCCCAAAGCGGTGTCTAGTGTGGCCCTAAACCAGTCTATTCATTTGCCTACTTTTTCCGTAATCCTCAAAATAAAGGGGAAAGGATACTGCATTCTCCGGATGTGCACAGACAGCTTATATTCTGTTTGGACAGGACTAAGCCTCCCAGAAAATTTGATCAGCTGCTAGTTAGCTTTTCTGCAGGGGCAGAGGGGAAGGCCATTTCAAAGCAAACCATTTCCAGATGGATAGCCTATTGCATTAATTTCTGCTACAAGCACCATGGAAAACCTACTCCACAGGGGATAAGGTCATATTCCACCAGGGCTGTATCTACCTCTACGGCATTTCTCAGAGGAGTACCTACCAGGGACATCCTGGAAGCTGCTACCTTGAGCTCTGTACATACTTTCACCAAGCATTCCCATCTGCTTATCCTCCTTAGCTTTGGGAATCAACCCAAAATGTTGGACTGCAGCAGTGAAACATGAAGAACGTAGTACAGTTGTGTGCACTTACCGTAAATGTAGATGCTCGAGTGTATTCACTGTTGCAGCCCTGGTTACTCTCCCTCCAGCCCCCTGACTTCTCTTGGCTCTACCTTTCCTTCTTGTTTGGCATATATTATATCATGTGTATTTGCTTTTTGCTGTGGGTGCACCATACCATATAATTGCTTCGTATTGTGGGGGGGTCCTGACATCTGGGGCAAGAAAAACTGATGTAATGGCATTGGCTGCATGTTTTGTACCCCTGACTACCTGATGTCATGGAAAAAGCGACAGCATTTGACGCAGAAATCCGAAGACTCTGGTATTCAGGCTTGCTGAGGGCTACCTGCAGGGAGATAACCCAAATATGATGACTGCAACTGTGAATACACTCTAACATCTAAATTTATGGTAAGTGTACACAACTGTACTTTTTGCTGGCTATCACTTCTGCTAGAAGAGTCTGAGCTGCAGGCTGTCATGGTGGCAGAACCATTTCTCATCTTCCATCCAATCTCCCTCAGGACTAATCCTTCCTTTATGCCCAAGGTGGTGATAGGCACATCACTTATTCAAGCCATACACCTGCATACCTTCTTTCCCAATCCATAGAACCATGGGGGGAGAATTCTTCATTCCTTGGATATACATAGGCAAATCCATTCGTATCTTGACAGAACCAAGACTTTGAGAAAATCAGACCAACTCTTTGTGGCCTTTGCCACCAGTTCTAATGAAAAACCAGTTTCCAAGCAGACAGTCTCCAAGTGGCTCTCTCACGGTATCTCATTTTGTTACAACCATCATGGTAAGAAGCTACCTGAGGCTGTCAGGACTCGCTGTGCTAGGGCTACTGCTACCTCTGTTGCCTTTCTAAAAGGAGTTTCTACCAAGGACATTCTGGAAGCTGCTACTTGGTCATCTCTGCATACCTTCACAAAACACAGCCATTTATCAGCCTTTTCTAGGTCAACAGCAGGATTCGCCACTGCCATTCTGCAGGGCATTGGTGTCCTTTCCTTAATCTAGCTTCCACCCTCCTTTTCACCTTTGGCAATCATCCCACAAGTTAGGACTGGGACAGTATAACAGGAAGATTGTGTACACTTACCATAAATGTAGATGTTTGAGTGTATTCACTGTTGCAGTCTTCTTTCTCTCCCTCCTTCCCCCTTAGCCTACAGGGTAGACTGGTACAAACTTCCTCTCAAGCCAAGGGGTACCTCCTTTTTGCCCTTTCCCTTGCTTTGATTCTCCAGCTTAGGCCTTTACTTTAGGACCCATCTTGGGAGGCTCCTACCCTCAGGGGGGGGGGGAGGGGCAAGAAAAAACTGAAGTCGTGACTTCATCTGGCTCTCTATACACCCGAGCATACTGACATTGGTCAAGGCATCCACCAGCTCTTGGAAGAGGAGGATGTTTTCTCCGGTAGTCAGACTGGCCAGGGACTTTCACAGCAGGTAATCCCACAAGACACGACTGCAACAGTCAATACACTCTAACATCTACCTTTATGGCAAGTGTATGCAACTGTACTTTATCTATGTACATGTTGAGCTTTCTCTTTACCAGGTGCTAGTTTTTGAATTAATGGTTCCTGTTGTGCAGAGTTTTTGGAGTATTCCATACATGAATTTGATTAGTTTGTTGGCCAGTACAAAAAAAAAAAAAACTTTACAAGTAGTCTGTTTTGGTTGCTTGTTACTATTTCAGTGCCATATGGAGGCTGTTGCAGCAAGCAACCTGTGATTTAAAATTATCAAATGTACAAGCTCATTTGTTTTCATTCCAGTGGACAAAATGATCCAAGTTTAAATGCATTTCAATGTAGGGATTTTTGTTTCTTTCAGATGATGTCTTTATGGTAGGGATGACAGGAAACCTTCGACAGTGTTGTAGAGGTTAGGGTGTGCTGTCTGAAGAACGTTAGTTTTTCAGTTCGTTTCTTGGCTGAAGTGCCTTTGAAGAGTCTGCATGTCCTTTCTTTTACTGAGGTTTACACAAGGATCAGTGTTTTCTCCTACAAGCAGTGTGGCTAATAGGTTAATTGGTTGTCTTGTAAGTTTGACCGTAGTTTGTGTGTTGTACACTTGCAAGTGTTTGTGTGTCTGTTCATCCTTACATGACTGTCATATCTTTAACTGATGCCTTCACCTCCAACCTGTTGCTTGCCAGTGAAGAGAACAAAGAGGGTTTTTAAATAAAATAACTGTGAGCATACAGAATGAAGGAAGCGGGAGAAGTAGCTTTCACCCATAAGGCTTCGGAATTTGGTTGGCTGGCTTTTTCAGGTGAAGCAGTAAAATTCTGAAGCAGTTTGTATCTGTTAAGTCTGTGTTGTGAGTTTAGTGTACCACTGTTATCATTTGGTTTTGCAGAAATGATTCGGAGTTAGACCTTGATACATTTCTTGATTTAACAGTCTACTTATGTTAAAGAAATTGCAAGTTTTGCATTAGCTCAACACCTTCTGAAAAGGGGTCTACACTTTTTCTGCTGTGGTAGTTGTGTCAGTGTTTAGATATAGCCTTGGAGTGAAGTGCAACAAAACTGTATTTTGTGCTAATCCCTCGGAGAATAACTTGTGGAAATATTTTTTTTTCAGGTGGTTATACAAATCGTGATGAGCCAAATCCAAGAGGAGAGATACTAATAGGTGGACCTAATGTTGCCATAGGGTATTTTCAAAGTGAAGGTAATACTAAAGAAGATTTCTTCACTGAGAATGAGCAGCGATGGTTCTGTACAGGAGATGTTGGAGAGATGCATAGTGATGGATGTTTAGAAATTATTGGTGGGTATTTTTTAACTGATCATACGACTTGTATTTCATTCAGCTTTATAAAATGGCATGCTGCTTCATATTAGAGGCTGTTTGATGTTTTGTCATAAGCCTAGTGTTTTTTATTTGTTTGAGGGTTCATAGATGCCACATTGGTTTGCTGACCACTGTGTTACTTGGGCGCAGGAGGTATTGGAGCACTGCATTTTTCATGTCTGTTTTGGGCATGATATTAAGCCATATTTTTGTGCTTTTAAATGAGTTTGGCCTTTTGGGTGCAGGGCCCATTTATCTGGAGCAGTTACAGCACAGAAGGACCAAAGTTATTAACACGATTAGCTCTGTAATGCAAACAGAATTCTTAATTACAAGATTCTTTCTTTCACTGTAAATGCCTGAAACTATTTAAAACCTCTTTTAATTGCATAGCATCTTGATTGGATTTGACATGGCCATCTCCTTCTTTGGATTTTGTAAGTATAAACTTTGTATGCATTTGAGAATTATATCACATCCCTCATGTTTCTTTGGTCTGTGAGCAGTTCCTGCAGATACACATACACATTTACCAGTTAAAAGAAAATAAGCTCATAAGTGAATGGATTGAAGACATCTGGTACTGTATGAACTTGCCCATGGTCTGCAGTGTTACATCCTAAAAATGTGCGCATCTCACCATAGAACGTCTTAGTAGTAAATTGAAAGTGAGTTCACTGGAAAAGTGATGTAGTTATAAGGAAGGGCTGGGGATCGTCTTGACATTAGTTGTGGAAAATCTCAAGACTGAGTACAGTAGAAGGCGCTTATAATGGACTTCTCAGTTTTATATTCTGTTGTTGGTGCTGTCCAATTCTTTTGCCCATCTTCAGTTGACACCCAGGGAAAAGCTCTAGTCACAATTACAAAACAGCAAGAATACATCAGTAAAAATGTAATAGGGAATTAAAGAAAATTTTAGATTACAAGAATACTTTAAATGTGTGTAAGGAAGTTTCTTACTGAAATGCAGTGCTGTTTTGTGTGTTGCATGTAAATCTTTTAATTTTTGTAATGTCTGCTGACTGTGCGAGTACCACATGATCAAGGCCGTGTATGAAAATGGTTCTTAGACCAAGTCCACTTACCTGGTTAACAAAGTCAAAATAAGAGGCTACAATGTCAGTATATACTTGTGTATTTTCCTAAGCAGTAAAAAAAAAAAAAGAGAGGTTAAATAACTGTGTGTGTTGCCTAAGTTTCGTAAATCCCCTTTTCACCCTCTCAGCCCAAGGCCGTAGTGACCACGGATGCATCCCTGAATGGGGGGGGGGGGTGGCATTTTCAGGGAAAGACCGTCCAAAGCACTTGGTCCCGCTTAGAGGCCAATTTGCATGCCAGTGTCCTAGGACTAAGGGCAGTGCTCTTAGCGTTGCAAGCATTTCAGTCTGCCCTTCCTTCAGGGGCAATTGCTATCCAGTCATACAACATGTCAGTAGTCTGGTACATCAACAAACAGGAAGGAACCAGATCCTACCCTTTGTCAGGAAGCCCTAAGAGTGTGGCAATGGGCGATCGCCTCCAACCTCTTTCTGATAGCAATGCACATTCCAGGGATTTCCAATGTGATTGCAGACAAACTGAGCAAGTGCATCCTCCTGCCTCACAAGTGGTCTCTTGATCCCAATGTAGAGATGAAGATCTTTCGTCTATGGGGGTCAGCCTTGCTGTGACCTCTTTGCATCTCCCATAAACCACAAATGCAGTAGGTACTTTGCTGTGTACCCCCCCCCCCGGGGGGGGGGAGTCCCCGAGAGATGCTCTCCTACACAATTGGCCCCCGGGACTGCTTTACACTTTTCCTCCTTTTCTCCTAATTCCCCAATTTTTGAAAGCCCAACTGTTGAGAAGCAAAGTGATGCTCATTGCTCCTTACTGACCCCACCAAGTCTGGTTCTCCTTTCTCTGGGCTCACCTAGTTCACAGTCCATGGACTCTGAACCCAACTACAGACCTATTGTCTCATCTGCAGGGGCTGGTCCATCCCGACTTAGTGTCAAGCTGACAGCTTAGTTCCTCCACTTCCAGTAATTTCCAGGCAGAATAATGTATCTTTCCTAGTACAAAAGATACTTCTGGCTTCTCGTAAACCATCTACCAGGAAACTATAGCTTAGTAAACTGAACAGATTTGCACTTTGGTCTCATGAAGAAGGAACTGACCCTTTTTCAGCCTTGATTAATAAGGTATTAGAATATTTATCAACTGTATTCCAGTCAGGAGATTCGGCTTCTACCATTAGAGTTCATTTAGCTGCTATTTCATATTTCCACAATGGCTTTGAGGACGTATCTTTAATGTCTCATCTTCTTTGCAAAACCTTCCTAAAAGGCGTTATGCATTTGAAACCACCTTTGAAAGAATCCATTGAACCATGGAATTTAACGTTAGTCTTGCAAAGTTTGACCCGCCAGCCCTTTGAGCCAGCAGGCACCTGTGATATCCGATTTTTATCTTGGAAAACCCTATTCCTGGTAGCCATCATGTCAGCTAGGAGAATATCAGAATTGCAGGCTTTGTGTGTGAAACATCCATATGTCTCTCTTCACAAAGAGAAAGTATCACTTAGGCCTAACCCTCTTTTCTGCCCAAGGTTGTATCGGACTCAAATATTAATCAATCCATAGACCTGCCAATCTTCTTCCCAAACTTCTCCAACAGAGGAGAATATTGTTTGCATATGTTGGATGTACAAACAATTTTGAATAAAATGAAATTGTGTAGGAAATCGGATCAGTTGTTCCTGTCTTTTTCAGGCAGTCAGCTGGGCAAACCAGTTTCCAAAGTTACATTATCGAAATGGTTGAGAGATTTCATCTCCTGTGTTTATGATGAAAATAAGCTAAATCTGTTAACCAAAGTCAAAGCTCATTCTACCAGATCAGTTACCAATTAGTAGCCTTTCATTCTAGAGTCTCTGTGGATGACATTTGTGCAGTGGCCACTTGGGCTACCCCTCATACCTTTATCACTCATTACAAATTGGATATGGTCTCCAGGGTAAGAGCATCCTTTGGCTCTATGTTGCTTAGGAATATCCTTCCGTGGGGCCACCCAGAAAATAAAGTAGCTAGTGACTCTGACCCAACAATCAAGGATGAACGAAGATTGACAACATCAGATAAAGAAGTTAGGTTCTTACCATAACGTTCCATCTGTGTTGTTGATCTTCATTAATTTTTAACATCCCACCCTCCAAAAACTCCTGGAGGTTCGGAATAAATCCTGGTTTTTATAGTAGGGCAGTTGCTCAGACAAAGCTTCCACATTTTATTTCTACGGGCAACACTCATTTTGAAGGGAAGAGAGGCACTATGGGGTAGCCTTAGCTCAAGAGTTTCTGCCTGGCGCAAGCTGGATACAACATCCGAGTCTGTTCCGAGAACGGAACCAAAACCCAGCAGTCAAGAATGAATGATGATTGACAATGAGGGTGGAACATTATGGTAAGAACATAATTTCTTTTTATGTAAATATATAGGCAAAAGTGTAGTTAGACAAAGGCATCTTCTCTGAGCTAGTCTGTTGTAAAAAGGGATATAATAAGGTCATTTTTTTCAAGTGAATTAAAAATAATTCATTACTAATGTCTGGTAAATAAAATGGTAACTGACAGTCAAGGCAAAAGAAGCAATAAAATAAAATCCAAGTAGCTTCTGTGCATTTGAATTCTTAACAGAACAATACACCTTGCAAATGAGTTTTATGTATACTTTTCTGATGCTGACTTTGAATATGTGTTATATGCGTTACTTTTTGAAGTCCATGGTTACATTGCTCTGACCAGGACTGTACTATAAAGGAACATTACACACACACACACACACACACACACACATATATATATATATATATATATATATATATATATATATATATATATATATATATATATATATACATATATATATAAATACACAGACACACACACGCACGCACGCACATATATAAATACACACCCACACACACACTTTCCGCATGACTACAAAAATTAGGTAGTGTTTGAGTATTTTTAAGTGTGCAAAACTTGTGCCGAGTTGTCACACTAGGATGTGTGAGTTCCCTGCTGCAGTTAGTGGCTTGTTAGCAATAACCCAGTGCTGTGTTTGGAAGAAGTCTTTAAGAGCTGTCTTCAATCAGCCTGCCTCAACTCGAGAAATTTCTTAGTTTGAGATGAGATAGTTTCAGATATATTGTCTTGTGTAGGCACATTCTGCAGATCTAGATGTTTGAACATTTTGAGGTTCTGCCCACCATTCCCTCATGATATCACCAGACAGTAGGGGAAGATGTTATGAACATAGGTACTGGATTTTGGTGGTATAAAAAGCATGGTCTTCCAGTTGAATTGTTTTTATTGCCTTGAGACAAACTCATCATGAAAGGATTTCAAAATGTCAGAAATCTAGTTTTTGCTCTTCCAAAATTATTTGAAGATTTTACCCAAAAGCTATTAAAAAAAAGGGGGAATATGCAAGATGATCATTGTGTAAAAGGCACTCCCAACCATAGACAAGTGCTTTATGGAGCTTCTCCCCATCACTTCTTCAGACAGTACACTTGGAACTTTTGCGGTCTGTCCAGTTCCCAAGTTTTGGGGAAGACACTGCCTTAATTCCACATGTTTGTAGAAATCAGCATATGGTAGTCCAGTGTCTTGACTCCGATCATGGAATGTCTGAAGACCCTTGGACCTGATGAACTGACACCCACTATTCTTCCAGAAATGGTGCCCAGCTCCTTACAGTGCCAACTAACTCTGTATATGACTTTGGAATGTTTTCTCCTGGCAATTGGGTGCATCTGCTTGTCACTGATGGCAATCCAAACCACTTCTTCCACTACGTTGTGTGCTACTTTCGTCATACGTCATCTTGGTTTCTGCATGATTTCTACTTTGTAGATAGCAGAGCCACATGAGTTAGTCTTTAAGGAGATATTAGTTATGACTGTGTCACAGAGCCCATGGCTGCAGTTCAGCTGCTCTGATATATCTGCCTGTGTTTGAAAGACCCAGACAGTCTTGTGTCGTAGAGACACTGTGTTCTCTTAGGCTTAGCGGCATCATAAAAAACACTTGTCTTTCTGACCTGTTTGCAAAAAGAGATCCAGAACGTGTAGAGCCTACTCCTTTTATGAAATCTAACGTTTTTAGAAAGAGGATTCACAGTTTGTAAGTCTTTGCTCTGTGGGTAAAGTGAATAATTGTCACTGATCTATAAATTCAACAACCTCTCTGAAATTCAGTTCAGCTGTATCCCTGTTGGATGTTAACCTAAGAGAATATGTTTTCCACTTAAGAGAATGTATGTAATAGGAAGGCCTTCAGTTTTGATGGTTGTGAAAAGTGGTATTATACTGAAGAAAATGTAATTGATTTCTAGGGGGAAGTGTGACAGGCAGAGAGAACTTTGCATATGTCTTTCAGTAAAACGTGTAAATCTTTATTACACTGAAGTAAACGTAATAATCTTTGCAGTAAACTGTGTAAATAAAACTTGCTGTTGCTTCCAGTAAATCCTGCAGTATTTAAAGTTTGGACTGTATAAAAAAGTGCAGTTTCAGTAAAAAATGGTGCAGACCTGTTGGAGTAAAATTAGCTTCTCAAAGGTGCATTTGGGTTCCTCCCAATTATATGTGACTATGGAAACAGAAAGTAGTGCTTGGGACTCTTAGAGGGAGTCTATTAGTCAATAACGGTCTTGCTTTGTGAGTGCACACCAAGGAAGTGTATTCCTTAAACAGAGCTTAAGCTAGAAACTCTCTGGCTCCAAAACTGCAACTGCTGTTTGCTCTAGTCAGAGGTAGTGACAGTTCCTGTTGAAATGTTTGCACTCGTAATGCCAAGTGCAGACATGCCAAAAAAAAAACTTAAAATGCAGTTGAAGAGCGAATATCAAATATTACCCCCCCCCCCAAAAAAAAAACAAAAAAACAAACACCAAATTTATGTATGCTAACTCTGAGATTTCCATACCATCAAGAAAATGGAATATGCCTAGAAATGTCCATCTCAGATCTAGGATATTTAGGTAATTTTTTGGCCATTAAGCCTCATCATTACGGGGCTCTCAAAAGTGGGTTTTGTCTTTACATTTCAGTTATTGAGAATTCATTAAAACTTACAACTGCTGATAGTGACAGAAATAGAGCTGCTAGTTAGAATTTTTCTTTGACATCCATTCAAAATATATATTTAGTATTTGATGGTACTTGCATATTTAAGAGTAAAGAATGTATTTATTTATTTGCAGTTTGTTTGCCAGGATGGTCCATTGGGCCACGAGAAGCCCATTTTCAATGGAGTCCTGGGTAAAAAAAGCTCCAGAAAAAGTACAGATATTACAATTTACAAGATTACAAAAATTACAAGTATGTTAGAATTAGAAAAATACAAAGTAACAAAGTTACAGAAAAATTGGCATTTGCAGGAGCAAATTGGTACAATGCATTTAAGAAAAAAAAATTCATTTCAGACAAATTAAGTTCCAAAGGATATGCTAGTTCCTGTAATTTGTTGCTAGGCATTGTAAGACTATAGGTGGTTGTTCATAGATAAGTTAGCTTGTAGAGAGTAACTATAGTCAGGGAAGTAATGTAGGCTGGGAGCAAGAACATTCCCATGTAGTCAGGGAAGTAATGTAGCATGGGAACAAGAACATTCCCATTGTGTAGTTAGATGCGAGTGGAGCATGGTTGTAAAGGCAGAGAGGCTATTGGTCTGGATGAGAGGTGGGAGAGCATTCCAGTAGCGTGCTAGCGAGAAGGATAGATGATTGCCCGGTGGGCAGGCAGGTTTATGTACTTCTGTTCAATTTTGGAAGTTCAATCTTAGAGGCCTGACAGGTAGATGCATTTGGAAGGTAGAGGCAAGGGAGGGGCTGAGAGAGAGGCTGAAAATAAGTTTGTGTGCTTGGATAAGTTGAATATAGGTAAGGTAATTGGGGAGCTCAAGCCAGTTCAGTTGATAAAAGGAAATGCAGTAATGGGTAGTGGATCTGTGGCCTGTTGCACATTTTGAAATTTTATAGTAACAAGAGGAGAGCTTTGATTTGAGGGAAGATTGCAGATTAGTAAGGATGCAGGTGCCATATAGGAGGGGGAGGGGCTAAGGTAAGTGGTAGCGAGAATAAGCCTGGTAGAAGAAGAGATGTAACAGTTGTGGCGGGAAAGCATGTCAAGTTTCTTATGGGTTTTTGCGATATTTACTAATAGATGGCTATCGAATTTTAGCTGATCAATGAGAACTCCTAATAGTTTTGCAGTGGGAACTATTTCAAGAGGTGTATTATTTTGGCTGGTGATGGAGGAAGAGTTAGTCTAGGATGGTGGTTTTAGAAGGGGTAAATAACATGAGTTTAGTCTTAATTGCACTGAGTGCTAGATGGTTATCTAGCATCCATTGTTCAGTAGAAGAGAAGGCATCTTGGGTTTGTTTTGTTGATGAGGAAATGGAGGTGATGTTGAATCGTCGGATGAATGGTATTGGATGAGGTTGGCATTAGGGATGGCATGATGGAAGTCGTTTATGAAAATATTGAATAGAAGGGGACCTAGAATTAACCCCTGGGGCACGCCTGTAGGAGTATTCAGGAAAGGTGAGGTAGCTTTTTTCTACTTAATTGCGTGTTGCCTATTTGATAGGTGACTGGTGAACCAGTTGACAGAAGAGTGGGATAGATTTAGTTTAGAGAATTTTATTATTTAGTGTTACATACCTGCTATTGGTGGGTTATTTTTTAGCTTGAATATTGAAATATCGTGAACTCAGCTGTTGGCTTTCACCCTATGAAGATTTGCTGCCAAAGCTATTGCTACTATAGCAATACTTTTTGGTTGGCTTATTTTAAAAGGTAAATGGTAATTGTGTTGAAGCGGACTTGCTAGTGGCAGCATTACTACCAAGTCTAGGAAGGTGGTGTGGGTACTTGAGAGATTATTAACCAGTTCAGAAATAACATTTTTTGTATAGATGTATGAATATGTGCATGAGTGTGCTTATGTGCAGAAGTAATCTTCAAGTTTTCAGTTACTGTTGATAACCTAGCATTGGAAGGCAGTGAGCTAGAAGCAAGCTAGACAGGATCCCAGGAGAGCTTATGATTTACAACTGTGATCAGTGTAAATCTTTGTTGCTCATGAATGACACTGACTATATGATGAAATAATGCAAATGATGTCCAGGATGTCTGTATAGTGGAACTTTTCTCCCCAGGCCTTATTGAAAAAGGACACTACTGGTCAGACTTTCCTGATAAAACAAAAGCCAGTAAATAAAATATGGGTAATTACCCAAGGCAACCGTGCAGATTTGCTATACACTCCTAAAGCCAGTCACCCATATGGTGCTAGCTGTGGGGATTTAAAGCCTGTACCATCATGAATTCATTGTTGGCAGGGGTGTGGACTGAAACTCCTTTACCCTTGTTCATCATATACACTGTGTTGTAGCAGTTAATGTTGTGAACAAAACTTGTAAAACTGGAAAAAAAGTCTGTGTGCAGCTTTGCAGCCCCAAGCTAAATATACAACAATACATCTTCACAGCAGTTACTTTAAGATTAAGTAGTAAGGAAAGTGGTAATTAAGTTCTATATGAAAAATGAGTGTTACAGCTCACTAAAGAATACAGACTGAAAGGATATCCAACCTGATGGTATGTACAAAGGACATAATCAGTTTGATGCATTTAAGGTTTAGTCCACTGAATCCAGATACAGCCTGGTAGTGGCTGTGATGGCAGAACATATAGTAAAGCAAAGTTACTCCAACCCCAAATTCTCACAATGTGGCTTTAATTGAAAAAATGGAACCATCCATAAAAAGACACTTGTAAGCAGTAAAGAGGAAGAAATGGCTTGAGGTACAGATAGCATAAAACAGAGGTTAGAGCTGGAAAGGATGAGCTGGCTCCCCTTCTGTTTACCTAAATCAATCTTCTTCTTCTTCACTCCATCTACGTACATTAACTGCTTCTTTTTGTCATATCTATCTACCTACACTAACCTCTTCTTACCAGTCCCTGTCATTGTCATTTAATGCCTCAGTACCACTTCCAAGCAAGTTATCTCTAGATTAATTGTTGTTTCATACTGTATTGTATTACACTGACAATTTTGTCTTGTGCGTTAAACCCATACCTGTTGTATTAAGTTTGTCAAGTAATGTCATGTTAGTAATTTTTTAAGTAGTTTTGCTACTTTAATTATTTTTTGGAGCTTTTCTCCTTGGGTCTTCACTGAAAATGGGTACATTTAATGCAGTTGGACTTTCCCGGTTAACAAATGTCACTAAATAAACAAATAAATAATGGGGCAGGAAAGGTAAAAGCAGTATCAGCTCAAAGGAAAGTTAATTACACCCTGGCAGAGGCACATGCGTGTCAAGGAGATGAAACCCCAGTGCAGAATGCCAAAGACTTTGTTAAATTGTTTCCTCGTTATAAATAGAAACTGATTATTCCTTTGGGCATTTCTGTGTTGGTGTAATCAGTGCAAATTTGGCCAGAGCACTGGGTGAGACTAACTCCTCTGCTTATGGGTAAGGCAAAGCATGCTTTAAGTAAGGTGACTGATACAGAGGCTCTTGTTGTTCTAGTGGCAGTGACACCAGCATGGCATTCAGTAAGTTGGTTTGGGTCCTAAAGAGAGCTGATGTTAACTTTTAAGTTCCATGATTCTAGCAATGCTTAAGCAGAGGGGTGTGTGTGTGTGTGTGTGTGTGTGTGTGTGTGTGTGTTCACATGTGCACAGAATTTGATAAAGAATGCTATGATTATCATAAAGTCAAAAATGTCTTTTTTTCACTGCTTTAAATGCGCTCCTGAAGCTTATATGAGAAAGCCAGAAGATGGTGTCAGTGATTCCATTGCAGAAATGAGCACTCCTCTTAATAGGAGGATGGGTGAATATCAAGTTACTATTTTTGAGATGTTGGAAGACCTTATAAAAATGGATCACTCATGTTCTTTGCCTGAGGATGGAAGAGTGTGGTTAATAAGTGAAAGGTGAAGCACTCCTGAAGAAGTGTGCAAAAAGGGTATTGTCTTGTTTAGCAAACAATGCATAACTAAAGAACATGGTCTTCTTCAGCACTGCACGTGGATATTAAGGAACCCATAGGGCAGTCTAAAACTTCACAGCTGGCTCCACAGGCAAAGGGGGTCCACTGGTCCCCATATATGTCAAGGTCATCGGAGTAAATATTTACAGAGTAAACATATGGTGTGCGTATGATCCACAGAGACTGGGTGGAGAACAAAACTTTGTGAGAAGGCTAATAGAGGTGGCACCGTAGTCATGGATAAGGGTATCTGGAAACTGCTGCTGATCTAGATTATCATAAGGACCTTTAATTTGTCCTGTTGTTGGGGGACTATTTAGAATATTGCAACAGTTTTAACTGTAAAGACTGCAGTTCTTAACATTACTTGCTCAGATAAGAACCTTGAGGGGTCTCATTTGTGACTGCAGACGAGGTTGAGACAAGTTTGTGGCAGCATTTGATATCCCAGCAGATGCCCTAATAGGTATATGTCTTTGACCCAGTGCATTGTATACATGTAGTTAACACACACAGGCTTGAGACTGTCACATGGGGAGAGTATCAAGAGGGGGGACCCAGCCAATGACCACACCTCCAACAGAGGCTGGTGATTTTCCTACTTCAGGGGGAAGAGTTAAGCTAGGTAATAGCAAGAAACCTAAATCTGAGTGACTGTTGTCAACGAAGTTGGACTTTCTGTGGAAAGGGCTACTTGAATAGAGGAGATAGTTGGTAGAAATGAGCCTGACTCTGAGTCTCACTTGCCAAAAAAAAAAAAAAAATTGTAGAGTTTCATTGGAAGAACCAAGGAAGATCACTAAGAGAGATGAGGCAGGAATAGTTATCAGTTCCCACCTAGTAGAACTTGAGGGAGGTAGCCAAGAAGGCTTCTAGTTCTCAAACTTAGGAGGAGTCCATATATTGGGGCAAAGGTTACTGTACAGAAAATATACTCCTTAATGAAGGCTTGAGGGAGAAGTGATGCAGCAGTTGGTAGTACCAAGAGCCTGCCATTGGGCACATTCGGCCATAGCCAGAAATATTCCATTTCCAGGGCCACTCTGGCATAAAGCATATAAAAAAGGAGAATTATGTAAACTTTTTATTGACTGTGCATTGCAAAAAATGTGAAATGATACTACAAAAAGGTTTGTCAGGAATGAAATTGAAGGCTGCTTTGATGCCTTAACATGTTACTAAGGAATTGAAGTTAGCCATAGATAATTTAAAACTTTTTATTACCCCAAGCACTGTAGGTTGAGGTATATCTAGGACTGTGATAGGCTACTTGTCAAAGCAGTGTCTTTGTCCAGATGTTGAGGCAAAAATGTAGACAAGTGCTCTGTTAGAGGTTTACAACAGGTTACGGTTTCCCTGGGGCGTACTGATGGACAGATGAACTAATGTCATGCCGGACCTCCTCATTTAAGGTGGAAATGCTGTGGGGATAAACAAGTTAAAGTCTAGGCCACTGTTGTCAGCACATTAATAGACTGGTGGGAGGGTTTAACTTTACTTTGAAGTCCAATCTGGAACATTCAAAGACCAGCTTAAGCAGGAGTGGGTAAAGTACCTACACTGACTTATTTTTTATTATGGTTTTTGGTATATGAGCTTCTTTATGATCACAGATTGAGGGAGACTGTTGACTTAATTTGTGGTGAAGGGCAGGGATGACTGCAATTTCCACAGTGTCTGTTGTGGAGCATGTGCTGAATTTTAAGACTGTGCTTAGAGAGGTCATAGGGCTGACAAAACAGCAGAACAATATCTTGTGTGACACAGTGGTAAGAGCCTGAGTGTACAGTTGGACAGAAAATACTGGTACATATTCATCATATTGATCACTGCTGCAGTAGCCTTGGCTATATGGATTATACCCTGCCAAGGATATAGCAGATCAGCGTCCAAAGCTTCGGAGCACTTTCCACATGCCCTCTCGGGCAGCCCTTCAGAGATTTACTGCCACCAAAGAGTATGCTCCTGAAGCTTTCCAAGATTAACAGTTGGCTTGTGCTGTTCCTTTGTGGGTATATCGGTTTCCTTAGGGGGAAAGCTTCCATTTTCTTATTTTTATTACTTTCTCTTCAGGAAAGTTATTTTTGAGATGGGAGCATTTTAATTGACTGTTATGAGACTGTAATGTACTTCTACACTGCATGTTTGTTTTCCCCATCAGTTTAAAAGTGGAGTAGGGTAACTAAAGACAATTTTTTTTTGTGGAGAAATTGTTTGCTTTATGTTTGAGGGGCCGGCGTAGAGTTTTAAAGTGCGGTTTAACTGTTTTTCTGTCAAAAAAAGTAACTTGTATAGATTAGTGGTGTTTACCAGCATTTGCTGCTTGCCTTCCCAGGGAAAAAGCAGCACTTTTTAACTTGACCATGGAACAGACTACGGGTCCCACAGTCTGTCCTTCCAGTCACGAAAAGAAAAAAATTAACCTAACAGCCTTAGCCACCACAGCAGGCTAGCAGTTTTCCTCTGCAGTAGGTGAGTGACTCAGATGTGGCGATTTGTTGTACCTCAGACCACTCATTTTTTTTACCCTGGATCCCTCTAGTGTAGTACCTACAGCCACTATGGACCTGGGGTTACCCACATCCTCTGTAGCTGTTGAGGTCCCCTCAGTGGGCAGGGGATAGCCACTCTTGTCAGTCCTGGGAGATGGAAAAGGAAAGGTTTTTCTCTTGTCAGAATGCTGTACCCATTCCTGGGGAAGTTGCTGCTGCCGTTAAACTGGCCCGATTTTTCCTGTCAAAAAAAAAACTGAAAACCAAGCCTGTGTCTGCTCCTCATATTTCTTTGGATAGGAGTAGATTACTGGGTCTGGCTCAGGGATTATTTCAAGCTGTTGATCCTTCTTGTAAATTAGTTTCTGGTAAAAGAAAGTGGGATACCTCTTTTCCTGAAGAGATTCAGGATCATGAGTCTGAACAGGAAATGCAGGCACAGATGCAATTTTTCCCTCAGTTTTCTGATTTCAGCCTTAATTTCTGATTCTCCCTGTGGGGTTTCTCTTTGAGACTGTTATTAAAATGTGCGAGTGTTTTCAGTTGGAGAACACTGAGGTTTCTCAGTACCTCAGAAAATACTGTGAGTTGTTACAGAAGGGTTTTCCAGATCCTACACCCATTTCTGCTCTTATGTCTGCTTTAGAGAATGTTTGTATTACTGGCTGCAGTTTTTATAATAGTTAGCAAGTTACCCCAAGAAAGGCAGATAGAATGTATAAAGTTCCTCAGTCTTTTAAATTTTTATATACATTCCCAAACTTTACCTAGCAGCTATAGCTTTAGTTAATTCAACTGCTGCTAAACATGGTGTCAGTTAAAAGCCTACTCTTTCTGATAAGAATTGGGGAACTTATTGATGGGTATGAGAAAAAAGTGTATACTTCTACAGCTTTGATTTTCAGAATTTTGAATTTAGACTTTTATGTTAAAACATTCCTCATGCTTTCATAATTAGTCAGAACAAATATCAGCAATTTCTTGTGAGGAAAAATCTCCTTTAAATAGCTTGGTTTCTGCTATTACACAGGTCACTTCTCATTGTTTACAGTGTGTTTATGTATGACCCTGTTGATATTTCCAGGGTTATGGCTACTGGTATTGTTTGAGGAAGTTTGGCTGCATTTCAAGAACCTCCCAGTATTAAAAATGATTAAATTCACCCTTGGATAGAGATTGTATTTGGCCCCACTGCTGCAGAGGTGATAAATGTGACGAAAGGGGGAATCACTAAGATTTTTCAGCCCTCCTTTTCTAAATTTTCCAAGAGGTTTTATATCTCCTCAGCCAATTTTGACAAAAAATAGAATAAACAGTCTTAACAAATAACGGAAACAAATGTTTAAGAAGAAATGGCAAGGGGGTTCCAAAAGGAAGTCTCAAACCTCCCAAAACCAAGGATAGTCCAGCAGATCTGAATGACTACTCAAGAGATCTTGTGGCCTTCTCCCACTCTGGCCTGATTTTTTTTCTTTCCTTCCTGAAAGTCTTACTTGCCATTTTTCTCTTTGGCAACACATAGTTTCAGACAAATGGGTTCTGAAAGTCATTCATTATGGTTACAGAAGGCAGTGGGAGGAAATTCCTCTTTTCCAGGGGGTCATTGTTCATCCTCCAGGTCATACTCTTCTTTTTTTTCCCCCACCTGTTCCTCATCACATGCTGACCTAAAGAATGATAGAAGCAGTTTATTGAAAGTGTTCCTAGTGCAAAAGAAAGAAAATGCTTTATTTCCCAAACCTGCTTGTGATTTTGCCCAACTTCAAAATGATGTCTCTTCACAACCTGTTGCTACTTCCTCTTTCAAGTTTCCTGGTAACACTGGACTTACAAGATGCCTGTCACATAACTATTCATCTAAACCTCAGATATTTCTTAAGGTTTAGTGTGTCTGGACCATACTACCAGCTCTCTGCCTTGCTCTTTGACTATCCACTGCACCAGAAGTGTTCACAAAGTGGCTATCTCCAGCTCTAATGTTATCTTTCCTGTCTCGGATCCAGCTTCAGCCTCTTCAAAGCTTCAGATCTGGTGCTTAGACTTTCCCCCCTACCCATAATCCCCAAGTGCAGAATGTACTACCTCGGGTCTCGTTTGCAGCTTTCCATGCTGGATGGATTTTTGGCGTTTAGGGGAAGTGATATTCCATTTTTTCACTCCATGGTCTCCTGCAACCTTTGTTAAATTAAAAAAAAAAAAAAAAAAAAAAAACTTCGGCTAATCTTTCTTTTTAGTTGCATTGTGTAATATAGTGTTAGCTTAGTATAGCTTTAGGTTAGGGGTAGGATAGTATTTTTTCTTACTGTTGTAGTTGTAATATTTTTCATCTCTTTTATAGTTAAGAGCTGTGTTTGAGTCATTGTGGCTGACGAGCCTGAAGGCTTTAAAAAGTGTGCATCATGTACACACTCCCTAATTTTGATGCACATGATAAATGTGTGTACTGCCTAGGCCCCTCACATCTTGATGTATCCTGTTCTGTTTGTGAGGCTTTTTGCCAAAGGGCTCTAGTGGAAAGATGAAACAAATTAATACTAAAGGGTCTTCACCCACTTCTGGAGAAAAACCCCCTTCAGTTTCAGGGAAACTAGTATCGTTCTCCTCTTTTTCACCCCTGCTTTGCCTTCTAAAAAAATAGTACAAACGTAAAGCATCTGACAAGGATTTTCAGGTATCTTCAGAGAAGAATAAACTAAAATCTGCTAGGAAATGGCAGAACCAGTTTACCTCATCAGCTGAAACCCTTGAAGCCAATGCTATTTTCAGATCTAATAATTATCAAAGCCTCAACTCCTCCTAAGTACTCTCCGTAGCCCATCTTCTGTCATGTTTAGGTCTCCGATCCTACAAGACAGACTGCCAAACTCATTCAGGCCCCCCCCTTTTCAGCCTCATCTTTTAGGTCAGTAAGATCCTTTGGAGCCTAACTGTAGCAAACATGGAGGGTTCCTTTTAGGACCTCGAACGTTTGAAATGTCAAACGTCATATGGTCGACACCATATGATTGACATTTCAAGTGTTTGAAGGTTAAGTATAATGGCGCCGTTCAGTGCAGAATGGGAGAATTTCCCTTTTCTGCACTGAAGTGCGATCTCTGAGTTGGTATATTTAAGTAGGGGTGTGTGGGGGGCTTGCCCCCCTTCCTGCACCATTAAGGTAAGTTTTTTTTTTGTTTGTTTTTTTATTATAAATTCGAACTTTCGAAATTCGATCATATGTTGAACATATGGGATTCGAAATTTCTATTATATAATGTAGACCCAAAGTGGAGAGGATGATGAGGCACTTTCTTTGGACCCAGATCCAGTTGCGGACACTCCTGCCTCCAACCACTGTCGAATGAGGTAGAGCCAGTTCCCACCTCCCCCATCACTTCTTGTCAGCTTCCTCTCCGATCCGACCTCTCCAGGATCAGGAGTCTCTGAATCCAACTCTTGCCTAGGGTAGATCTGCATTGGAGCCAAGATTGCATATTTCTTCAGCCCCAGTGAGTTATTAAATCCTGAGTTTATCGGAGTCAGAGTCCTAGAGCCATGACATCAGTGATTCTGACAGATTGGGATCAGATCTGAGGTCTTTGGATCCTTTTCTCCCTTTAGAAGCATTGGCACTAGATAATTCAGCTTCGATGACTGCATCAGACCTGAGCCAAATTGTTTCAGGTATTGAGCCTCCTGTGAGGGTTTTGGTACCGAAGGCCATGCTCCTCTGATCCATTTTGGGTTCCGTGTTCAAAACTTTTAAAAGGACTCTCTTAACCTAGAGTAAGGGTTCCCTTTTGAAGCCAGATCTAACCCACCCCCTTAGGCTCTCCCAGGATCTGCAGTCTTCTCTCCTAGTCACATCTGGACTGCTAGTTCTTGAGTTTTGAACCTACTCTCCTTAGAGAGATCTTGTATGTTTGAGTCCTCCCCCGAGTAACCCGCTGAGGAGGTTCATAAGAAACACAACTGTAAGAAGAGACACTTGGATTCCCAGGAGGAATTCACCTACCACAGACACCGATTTCAATGAAAGAGAAGGTACCCCCAAATCCTCCCTTGAGGATATCTCTTCAGAGAGATTCTTGAATTTCTTAGACAAAGGGGGTTAATCTTCACAAATTTCTTCTCCTGAGGAATTGGTCTTTCTCAAGCTTTCGTCTGTCCCATCTACTTCTTCGGTGGTCCCTCTCGCTATGTAGATTGATTTAATTTTATCTTGGGCATGGAAGGAACCAGACATAGTTGAACTTATCCCCACGAAGCTTGATACGTACTTAGTTACTGTAAAGGAATAGATACACTGGAACAAGGGGCCAGCAGTAGATTCAGTGATTGTAAGCAGCCATCAAGAAGGAGCTAGCTGAAGAAAGCTACTCTGTCCATCTACAGAACAGTGCATCTCATACTTTGGGTAGATTTGGGACACAGGTCTACGCCTCATCTACTTTCCCAATGAGAGCTAATTATCTGGCATATTTTACTCGTTTTCAGAGAAATTTTGTAAGAGAGATCTCCAGTTCACTCCCAGGGACTGTAACTGTGGGTCAGAAAAAGACTCTAGATTTTCTGCTGGCTACCCTACAGTCTTTATCCAATGCCTCTATGCGCGTTATGCATCTACGGCAGTCTGGAACAGGCATTTCCATCGGAAAAATGTCTGAATTCAGTTATGTGATTTTGCAGAGCACTTTAAGATATTTGCCAATGCCCCCTTATGACGGATCAACCATTTTGGTCCAAAGGTGAAGGAGTGTATTTCCAGAAGCTAATTCGCTGGCTGATCTCTATTTGCCATAAGGATCAAATTCTTGACCCATCAGAGGACCTCCTCCAGAAACCAAAAAGCAGGGAAAAGAATATGGTTTTGAAAATCTCTAGTATTTTCACGAGACTCTCCTGGAGAAGGAGCTCCCCATAGCGGAGGGAGAAACTTGCATAATGGATATTACCCAAGAGGCAGAGGTGATTCACAAAATCAAAGCTTCATCGGTCAGTTCTATGAGAAGCCTTTCCAGTGCTTTTGAAGGGTTGCCCAACTGTCATTGTCTGAAAACAATTGAGGGAGCTTGTCCTCTACATCCACTGAACTGGATGTCCACTGAAAACAAGTAAGAGCTGAGAATAATTTCCAGAGACTACCTTATTCCCTTTCATTCTCCTCCATTACATTCCAGAAAATTTCTTGATATTCCACCTTCACAAAGGAAGGAAGCCATATTGGATAAAAAAGAATTGAGTTGTCCAAAAGGTCCACAAGACCAGTAAGGATCCAACATTTACTCAAGGTTCTTTTCAGTGCCAAAGAAAAAGCTTGAGCAAGTTTGTGAAATAGAAAAATATTCCTGGTGGTCATAAGGTTCAGTCTGTTTTTTTTGCTGTTGAGGAAAAACAAATGGATGTGGTTGACAGATCTCTGAGAGGAGTACTGTCACATAAAAATGGACAGAATATCCAGGAGATCTTCCTGCTTCCTACTGGGAGCCAGTCACTTTCAATTCAGGCCTGTGCCCTTTAGGCTGTCCACACGCCCCCCCCCCCAGGCTCCATTACATGTGCAGGGGTTCTGAGGTTTTCCCCTGTCTGGACAACCGACTCATCATTGTACCTTACAGGGATCTAATAATTCAAGCCAGGGAGTCCTTGCTCCATCAGTGGTTGACTTGGGAGTACGTCAGTCTACATAAATCCAAACTGCAACCAGTTCACTCTCCAGAATTTATCAGGGCACTTTTAGATATCCCTCCACCAAAAAGCTCATCAAGTCTTATCCTACTGGAAGCCACGTGCCAGATTGATTATTAGTCTTTCAGGGTCCATGGCTGCCTCCATTATGTTGGTTCCGTTAGCCAGGTTCCATATGTGAGTCTTTCAGTTGAGCCTGGTGGTCCAGTTGTCAGTCAGAAAACATCCAATGTCCCATCCAGTAGTCAGCACAAACATTTGGAGATGACATACAGTGGCGGATAAATTCTTCTTATCTTCAGCGGGGATGCCCTTTCACCCCCCCACCCCCCCCCCCACACATACATTACAAAGTGACCTTGGACACCTCCCAGTTGGGGTGTGGTGGCATTATCTAAGAAGGACTGTCCAGGGAATGTAGTCTCAGAGGCCAGTCTTCACATCAGTATTTTGGAGATGAGAGCAGTCCTTTTAGCATTGCAGGCCTTTCAGGTCTCTCTCCCCTTAGGTGTGATCACTAACCAGACAGACAATATGGCTGTGGGTTAGGTGCATCAGCAAACAGGGAGGAGCCAGATCTTACTCTTTGTCAGGAGGCCATGAGAGAGTCGCAGTGGGCGATATCTTTATTTATAGCAGTGTGTATCCCAGGGAAGTCCCATCATTTTTGCAGACAGGTTGAGCAGATCCATTCTATTCCTTCACAAGTGGCCCTTCAATCCATTTGCAATGGAGCAGATTTTCAGTCGTTAAGGCAAACCTTGTTGCATTCTCCCCATCTCTCCTCATACACGAAGTTTGATAGTTTCTTTGCTGTAATACCTCACAAGATGGAGTCACCACAGAAAACTATTAACGCACCTTTTGCACTTGAAACTCCTTTATGCTTTTCTATCAACACAATTGATCCCAGAGTTCCTACAGAAAGCATCAGTGTTGAAGGTCAGTCGTCTTCATAGCTCCTTATTGGCCTCAACCAGTGTGGTTTCCCTTCCCCTGGCTTCCTCTAGTTCACCTTCCGTGGGTGCTGTGCTCTGACCCAGACTTGCTGTCTCACCTGTTAAGATCACCTGTCCTGAGCATTCAGACCCTCAAATTGACCGCATGTTTTTTTCCAGTTCCAGTGATGGTTTGACAATGCAGGTTCTCCCCTAACATTGTCCATATTATATCTTTGCAAAGACCTTCAACCGGGAAACTATATAAGAGCAAATGGAAAAGGTTTTCTGTTTGGGATATGAAAAAAAGTATTGACCCCTTTTCAACCCCTGTACTTCCAAGTTTAGATTTTATGGCATATCTTTTTCAGTGTGGGGGCCAGCTGTTCCTCTAAGGGTCAATTGGCCATAATCTCTTCTTTCCATATGGAGGTAGAACATAACATCCATAGCCTTTGTTAGTTTATCCAAGACTTTTCTGTGGGGCACTTTTCTTTGCCCTCTGCTTAGAGAGCCAGTTCCTCCATTGGGCATTACAACTATTTTGTAGTTTCCGAAGGGCCCTCTATTTAAACCCGCTGCTAAAGCTGATATAAAATTTATTTTGTGACCGACTTTATTTTTGGTGGCTATCACCTCTGGCAGAAGAATTTCTGAATTACGTGCCCTTTCCTACAAACCTTCCTATCTAGTTTTTCATCAAAGATATTGTTCTTAAGAACTAGTCCATCTTTTCTCCCTAAAATGGCTTCCGAATCCTCCATTAATCAGTCCATAAACTTCCCATTTTCTTTCCAGATTTCTCAAACCAAGTGTGAACATACCTTACATTTATTAGATGCCCGCTGTCAGTTGCATTTTTATTTATATCAGACCAAATCTTTCAGAAAATCTGATCATTTGTTTCCTTTTTTAAACCCAAATTGGCAAAAGTAGTATCTAAGGTCACACTGTCTTGTTGACTGGTTCATTGTATTTCTTTTGTTTACCAAGAGAGAGAAGGGATTATCACTCCCCTTGATCCCTAAGGCTCATTCTAGAAGATGTGAGGCCTTTTTCTATAGCTTTCTTCTCTAGTGTCCCATTTTATATGTGCTGCAGCTACTTGGTCAAAAGTCTGTACTTTCATCTGACATTATAAGCTGGATATCCAGATCAAAGCTTCCTGTGGTTCATCTGTGCTTAGGAATATCTTTCCATGAGGTCTCCCGACTATTAAAGAAGCTGCGGATTGTGTCCCATCTGTTGAGGAAATGACAGAAAAGACCTAGTCCAATACGAAAGTTATGTACTTAACATAACTCGACCTCTATTTTCTTCTATCTTTTGTAAGTCATGTTTCTTTATCCTCTTCTCATTCTGGTATGGACCTAGCTGACTTTACATTGGATCCTGAAGGTCAGGCCTGTCTTTTCTCTTTATTGTATGTCCTTACCTTTTCCATTTAAAACATATTACTATGCTTCCACCATGTGCTCCTAAAATTTGTCACACATTTCTTGGGCGGGCAAACTCGATCTGAGTCAACATGTTGTGCTTATGTGGATTATGGGTATACGGAGGAGACTGAGCACCAGATCCAAAGCTTTGAAGTGGCCAAAGCCGGATCCAATACCCATCTGTTGAGGAATGGCTGGAATAAGACAACACAGATCTAATGTTAGGGTAAGTATGTAACTTTTGTTTATAGGTCACTGCAGGCTACAGGGTTTCCACATTTTTCCATATTTAGACAACTTGCCTATCTTTGCAGAGTCTTTTTCAGTGTCAGGAATCTCTCTCTCTCTCTTTGAGACTGCTCTCATACAAGCTGGGATTACAAGTGAACATTGAAAAGTCTTTCTTGACTCCTTCACATAGGATTGTATTTCTTGGATGTCATCTAGACACCTCAGTTCAGAGTTTTTTTCCACAAGAAAAAAATAGATCTATATCTAGATCTATTTCTAAGGTTTTCCACTCACTCTGTCACTGCAAGGTAATATGTCAGGATTTTGATTCTCATGATATCCCTGGTAAGACTCCACATGAGAAAGATATGGTCCCAGAACAGCACCCTTTGTGTTTTTACAAGTCAGTGCAGGAGTCTCTCAGAAGAGAAACCATTTGGTGAAGACAACAGATGTCCTTAAATCCAGGTCTCCCCTTCTACCTCTCTGCGCTAAAGCAGTCATTTACCACAGACAACTCTGACTTTGCTTGGGGAACAGTTCAGGATTGATAAAAGTGCAGAGGGGTGGGGTGTGGGACACCAAAGACAGTTGCAGGCACATGTCAAGGAAAGACACTCAACTCTTTGAATCATCATTGGTCCCCAGGACCTTTTCAAGTGGTTACAGACAAAATACCACAGTCATGTAGTATACCAACAAGCAAGGGGGAAGGTACGCCTTTTGTAGACTGGCCATGTTAGCCTGGGTTATAGCTTCACAGCACAATATCACTCTACAGTCATCCTACATTCTGTCAGAGCAACATTGTATGACAGCCAAGCTGAGCAAGACCAGGGTAAACCCACACGAGGGGAAACTAAATTGGAGCCTTCCAAGATTTGATCCATCTGTGGGGAGTTCCTCAAGTAAACTTCTTTGAATCCTGTCTGCACAATCAACTGACATGTTTCTGTTCCAGGACTCTATGCAAGAAGGTCTGGAAGATGGATGCCTTTTCTTTTCCTTGGACAGGAAAGTTCCTATATGCTTTTTCACACTTTTCACTAATATTCAGGATACTTCTGAAGTTTCAGAATAAATCTCCCACAAGAAAGGGGGTGTTTGATATACACTGACATTAATCAACTTCAGTTGATTGCCTGGATGATAGGTTCTTAATTCCTTTTAGGCACCTGTTTACTGAGGACATGCAGCAAGTACTAATGGGGGCAAGAAAGCCTGCTACTACAAAATCCTATATTAGCAAGTGGAAGAAGTTTTCCAAGCAATGCCAACAGCATAACCAGCACCCATGCAGGGCTAGCTGGTCTCTAGTTTCATAGTGTTTTGTGCAAGTTACTATCCTATGCCCTTTCTTATTCCTCTGTCAAGGTTAATTTATTGGCCATTTCATCATGTCTACCCATGGATCATCTTCTTTCAATGCAGTCTTAAGGGATTTTGTGTAAGAGGCCTCCAAGAAAGCCAGTGGCTCCTCCTTGGGATCTTAATTTTGTATTTGAGGAGCTAACACTTTTTCCAATTCAACCACCTAATCTGGCTGACTTGAGGTTCTTAACATGAAAAACAGTTTTATTGGTTGCTCTGACCTCTGCAAGAAGGGTAGCAGAGTTGCAAGCTCTTACTAAAGGTGACTCAACCCTACCTCATTTTCCATAGGGATAGAGTTTCTTTGAGAACTAATTGTTTCTTTTGCCTAAGTGGTATCTGAGTTTACTTTAAGCCAAAGTATCCATCTCCCCATTTTTCTTTCCTGAACCTAAAAATAAGGGAGACCAGATCCGCCAGATGTCCACATACAACTTTGGTACTACTTTGGCAGAACGAAATCTTTCACATCTTTGAAGCAACTGTTCATTTCTTCTGAAGGTAAGAAAGGACAGCCTTTGCCAAAACAGACTACTTCCAAATGGTTGTCTAACACTATTACCGTTTGCTATACTTGCTGTAACAAAACTGTTACAGGCAAGATCAAGGCACATTCTACCAGGGCCTTGGCTTCATCTGTGGCTTTCTGGAAAGGGTTGGATTCTAGAAGCTGCTAGTTGGTACTCTGTACATACTTTTACAAAGCACCATAAGCTTGATTCCTTGTCTAGGTCCAGATCAGGCTTTGCCAAGACCATTCTCCAGTGGCTTCTGGACTGTTCTCCTTCCTGATGCCAAATGTGGATAGCTTGAGTAATCTGTCAATATAGCTAAGACTACAGCAGCAGTGATCAGTATGATGAACATAGTGCAGTTATCTTTTCTTCCGGTTCAGCTTTCGCGTTATTGGAACTGACCAGATCTGACCTCAGTGCATTTAGAAGCTGTGGATACAGGGCTCTGACTTATCCTCTACCCATAATCCCACGCTTCCTTCAAAATACCCAAGTTTGCCTGCCTATCAGTAAACACTTTTTTTTTTATCATCTAATAAGTGATGATGCCTAATTCTATACCACAACGTGGCCTAGAGAAAAATCAGCCTGCTGAGGTTCTGTAAAGACGAGGTTTCAGGTTAGGTCTGTTCAGTCAAAGAGAAGCACCAGGTGAGAAATTTGCCAGAGGGGAAGGAGGGAGGGATGTTAAACCAAATGAAAAGAAGACAACACTGATCTGTTGTTATGGTTAACATATAACTTTCATTTCGGATTCTTTTTTTCATCTGATTCAACCTTTTACGCATATTCCCTGGCTGCGACAAATCCTGGGGAGGTATCAAGGAAGAACATTCCTGAGAATGGTTGAGTCAAAGGATGTACGGGATCTTGATTCAGATCCTGTTAGAAGCTAGACATACAATGTGTGAACCTCAGACCAAGTTGCTGCAGCACAGATTTTATCTATAGGAATTTTGTGCACAAAAGCAGTAGAAGTAGCCTCAGATCTTGTTGAATGAGCTCTTGTTTTTTTTTTTGTCAAAGTGAGACCAACTTTTTCATAGACAAAGGCAACACAATGTGATAACCAAGATACAACTCACGAAAACTGTAGCAGATGACAAAATACGACAAACCAGTGACCATAAAACTGTTTTATTTATCCAACTCTAGCACCTCTGCTCACTCAGCCTTCAATGAAGTACAAAAGTAAACACAATCACATTTTTTATACATCACTACTCATTAAATTGTCAGTTAAATTAGTACCATAATTAGTATATTATCAATTATATTAAAACCTTCCAATTACAAGCCACATTTATTCCTCCTGGATTTAAACTGTCGAACTTTAATATAAAAAGTGCTTCCTTATATAAAACTTCTATTTTACATTCATACATGTATTTGTTTACTCTGTTTTTTTCCAAAATGGTCCCCTGCAAGGCTGCAGGGTCACCACCATGGCTGTCCAAAAAATGTTGAGCTAAAGGGCTTTCTATTTTTTTATTTTTGATATCCCTCAAGTGCTGTTGCAGCCATATTTTAAAAGCCTTCTTTCTTTCTCCCAGATAAAACATATATAAATGTGATAACCACCTTGACAATGTGACTTATTTTGGCCTAACTTGGCTCTAGAGAAAGCTACAAAAAGCTGATTAAACCTAAAATCTTTAATCCAGTGGAGATAAAATCTGAGTTTGTGAATGTCTAATACATGCAGAGTATACTCTCCTTTGTTAGAAAAGTTTGGGAAGAATAATTAATGTTTGATTAATGATAATTTTGGATGCCACTTTTGAAATGAATGTGGGATTTGTTCTCAAAGAAACCCTATTCTTATGGAAATTCAGGTAAGGAGGTTTACAAGAAAGCACTTGTAACTCTGAGATCCTTTTAGCCGAAGTGATGGCCACAGGGAAAATGGTTTTGCAAGAAAGATACTTTGACTACTGTAGCTGCTGGTTCCAGAGGAGGTTTTATTAATGCTTGAAGCATAATTGCATCCTATGGAGGGATAGGGTCCATTATGGGAGGTCTCAAAATAAAATTCCTTTCAGAAAGGCCTTTGAAATCTTTTGAGAAGCAATAGCCATTGTTTCCAGTATGGCAATTGGAAATGGCCTCTAAATGCATTTTGAAAAATTGTAGCCTTTTTGGACAAGCTCTGACAAGAAATCTAGAATAGACGGGAGAGGAGCTAAAAAGGGATCTATCCCTTTAGAGGCTGCCAGATAGAAGACCTCTTCCATTTGCTAAGGTAAACTTTTCTGGTACTCTATTTTTGAGAAGCACCTGAGCAGAAAGCCTGGCATTTCTGGCCCCCATTACATTTGGAGGAACTATGCTGTTAGCTTCAGTGTCTCTGGGGCTGGGTGAGACTGCCTTGGATGAGTGTCGGACGTTTTGGACAGTAGCCCAACATCCAGGGAGGATTTATTAGATGAGGTCAGTGAAAGGTGAAACAAACTTGCTGGGACCAGAAATGAGCAATGAGGATTACCTTGGCCTTGCAGCTTCTTGCTTTCTGAACAAATGTCATTAGAGGAATGGGAGGAAAGGCATATAGGAGACCTGGTGGCCAGTTATGGACTTGAGCATCTCTCTGTGACTCTCCCTGCTGAGCGATTAGGGCGGACTAACTGCTGCACTTGTTTTAGGTACAAAGCAAAAGCGTCAGAGCTTGGTTGACCCCAGTGAGTTGAAGATTTGATTCGCCACTGATCGAGTGACCACGTGAGGCAGAAGGATGGATCTGGTCCATTCTTCCGCTAATACATTGGAAGTCCCCAGGATGTGTGTGGCTATGAGAAAGTGCAGGGAAGACATCGCTCATTGCCACACACTCATGGCCTCCTGGTATAAAGGTTATGAACAGGTTCTGTGTTTGTTGACTACTGGCATGTCTATATGGATGGAGATCATACCCCTAGATAAAGAATCCTGGAAAGCCTGCAGTGCTAGGAGAACTACACTCATCTCCAGGACATTTATGTGGAGACTGGCCTCCATATTTGACACTGAACCTTTAACCATCTTCCTTTCAAAATACACCCACCCCACCCCAGAGTATTTTTGTTTACTATGACAGTGGTAATTTTGCCATGTGTATTATTCTATTACGTATTATACAAATAGTTGTATCAAGCTTTTTGTAAGTGGTATGTTCATGATGTGCCTACTCGTATCTTGTACCCTGTTCATGGCCGAAAAATCACTTCATTTAAAAGAATATGAATACCTTTTTGGGACTGTTGTGCTGTGCTGATAGTGACACAAATATTACAAGTGCATGAATAAATGTGTGCACGTTTTAATTAAATGTAATTATGCAGAATAGGAATAAATGTTGAGTGGCTGTTAGCATTTTCTTGCGGAGTGAGTACTTTTGTGGTACTAGTGGACCTAGAGAACCAGTATTGAGAGTGGCTTCTGTTTTCACAGATCGCAAGAAGGATTTGGTGAAATTACAAGCAGGAGAATATGTATCTCTAGGAAAAGTGGAGTCTGCCCTGAAAAACTGCTCACTTATTGACAATATATGTGCTTATGCAAATAGGTGAGTTTGTCTGTTGAGCTTCTGGTAAGTTGGTTGTCTTTGTGGTGTCTTTTTGGGGTTGTGTAGTGTCTTTGCTTTTTTTTTTTTTTTGTTCTTTTAAGAAACATTTATCTAAAAAATTCTGTTATTTTCTCGAGGATGACAAGTAGCCAAATCTTAAAAGAGCAAGTCCTGTCAATCTGGGCACCCCCAGTGGTGTTCTGTTGTACTAGTTTATATCAGGTTGACTACCAAGTCAAGTGTTTAAACTTCTGCCATTCATTTGGTATTCTTGTGTTAGCTGACAGTTGGAAACTCATGAAAACACAAGAACAAATTATTTTTAATGGAGGCAAGCTAGCATGCAGAATACTTCACTCCCACACCTTCCCTTGCTAACTGTAAGTTTGCATATCCTTTGAGGAATGGAGGAATGCAGTGAAACATTAAAATTATTAGCTTAAAGTCAGGTAAACGGTTAAGGCTTGCAGTGATCATTCCCAAATGGCTCCCGGTTTTATCAGTAAGCACCAACCACTGCCGTTGCTGTAAATCAGTAGTGTTTTGCTTCTTCTTGCTGTGTACTCTATGGAAAATATTAAAGTAGAATTTGTCTGATCCCTCCGATATCGATGATTTCATAGGATGTCTTTCTGTATCACTGTTGCAGTGCTTTTAACCAAAGGGATCTCCTGCCAAGGAAAGCCCAAGGTCCAGTCGGAATACCAAAGCCTTTAGTACTTATAGGCACCCTACATCACACGTATGCTCCCATCACGAGGCATAGGGCATAAAGGTGAGACACGGACGCACATACTCAGAACTTCTTTGACACCTGTCTGAATAACATAATTGCACGTCTGTCTGAACACCTTTCTGCTGTGCTGGTTTCCAAGCTGCATTTCAGATAAGTGCCATGTTAGGGGTTCTCCTTATTTTCTTCTTTAGTGCTGGTTGTGTTCATGTCATCCAGAAAGGGAAAATGTAAGTGTGGGAGGCAGATTCCCCATAAAGACCGTCACAACCAGTGTTTCTTCTGTTTGGGTGCTTCCCACGACCATACGTAGTGTTCTATCTGCCAGGCTTTTGTCCCCAAGACCCTACATAGTCTTCTTTCCTACGTGTCTATTAAACTTGAAAACCAATGTCTTAAGCTGTTGGCCCAAGGAGCTATGGCAGAGTCTCTGTCCTGAGGGTCAGCCATTGGCCTATAAAAAAGCCAAAAAGCTTAGGTCCAATTTTAACTGCTTTTCTGCCTCCCCCGGACATCTCTCAAAGGTAGGTAAAGCCCAGAGGATTGTCCAGTGGCTGCTTTGGATTCCTCTGCCACAACCCCGTAAGAGGCTCACATGGATCTGACTTCTCACATGTCCTCAGAGGCTTTACACTCATGTGCTCCAGATGTTGAGGGGGAAACTTCAGCTAATTATATCCACAGGTGTTAGGGAGGATATCCGTACTACATGATTGTTGCTAAAGATCTGACCCTCCAAGAGGGTTTCTTTTGGGTGCCCTACAGAAAGAAAAAACAGAAAGCCAAGCATATTTCCCCTTTAGATGTTCATCCTGTTTCACTGTTGCAGTCATTACATTTGGGTAATCTGCTGGCAGGTTGCCCTTAGTCGGCCTGATTAACAAAGTCCTGTGTCGGTAGCTGTCCCTTCCTCCATGACGTCAGTTCATCAGGGGTATAAAACATGCAGCCGACGCCATTACAACAGTTTTTCTTGCCACGCGGTGCCCGAAGCAGAAGCAGTTCGCAAGTGCCAGTCGGCCGACTCCTGAAATTTTCATTTTCGAGTCTCAGAACTGAAGTCTTCAACTAAAAGCTAAGTACCCCGTTGGGGAAACTTTTTCTTGCTCCTTACCAATGTCAGTAAAAATAATTGTATTACTTGTGGGAAGCAAATACCTCATAAGAATTTTCATTTGTACTGTATTCCTTGTCTAGGCCCTGACCACGATGTACCTTGCTGTCGGTTTTGTGCTTCAGCGCACTATCCATCGTCGGTACATTTTTGCTTCTAAATATTTCGATTCTCTGTTTAATTATCCAGAAATGACGTCAGTTAGCCATCCGACTACAGGAATTCCGAAAAAACGCAAAGAAAAAGGCCGTTGAGATCCAAAACTGCCGATGACGCTTCTAAGCCAGTCGCCAGTTCGCCGGTACTCAGTGAGGCGCTTTTGCAGCCCCTGATACCCGCTACTTCTGATTCGCAGGCCTCCACTGAGACCCATTCGGAGTCCGGTATGCCGCAAGATGCTTCAAATATGGAACCCGCGGATGTCTTTACCTTGGATGGGTCTGGAATCGCTGAGCAGGCACCGGCTTCTGAGGGTGTATTCAGGCCTACAGACTTGCATATTAAACAGACTCCAACTTTAGTGCTAAGGCCTAAATTTCGATCTGTGTCTAAAAAACTGACGCCCATGCCACATGTTCAGGCCCCTATGCCTAAAAAACAAATGATCAAAATGGCTGAAGATTTAATTACTCTAATCAGGGGTAGTCACCCCCCCCCCCCCCCCAAGAGGTCTAGGACTGAACTTGACTATGAATCTTCTGAACAAGAATCTGTTTCTTCTGACTCTTCTAATGATCTGGATTTGTCCATTCCTACTTATGAGGACTCTGATGCAGAGGATTCCATTCCCTCCACTTCTCCGCCTGAGGATTTCTCTTTTGGGGGAAACTTTACATACCTTAAGGGAGCATTTCCACTGGGAAAGTCACTAGACATTGTTGATATGTTTTCGGAATCCAGTGTGGCCCTAATTCCCTGCCTCCAGCTTCTAGCAAACCAGACAGGTGCTACAGGGTTCCAGAGTCCCACAAATTCCTTTTCAAAAATCCTGTTGCGGATCCTGAAACCATTTCTCAGGGGCCCAAGGGCATTAAGGCTTCTACTGCTAAAAATCCTACCCCTTCTGATAAAGACTCCAGGGTGCTGGATAGATGCAACCTTAGCAATCAGGGCTTTAAACTGTTAATTCCATATACTAAAATATCAACAGCATATCATGAGACTGCTTAAACAGAAAATGTTGATTTCTGACCGTGTGGAGAATAAAGAATTGCAGGATTTATTGCATTCAGCTGAACAAGTTGGCAAACATACTTTGCAATGTGGTTTTGATTCTTTAGAGGCCTGCTGTTACTGGGTCTGTGCTTAGAAGGCATGCGTGACTTTAAGGAGCAATCTCTGCCTGATCATGTTAAAGCATAACTTTTGGATGCTCCTTTACAACAGGACCGCCTGTTTGGCAATAAGGCTGAAGAAGTTCTAAAAAAGATGGAAGACAAAGTAAATCTGTGCAAACTGTGAAAGATTTCTTACAGGTACAACCTCCTAGATTTAGTAGGCACTGGCCTACTAAGAACTGGTCCTTTCCAGCTCCTTCCAGAGCCACTACAGCCAAGCCCTGACATTCCAAAAGCACCAGGTTTTAGTCCCAAGGGACTTTCAGAACTAAGCAATGGGGTGCTTCCACTTCCAAATCTGGAAAGAACAAGGCACCACCCTATGGTAAACAGTCTCAATGACTTCCCTTTAAAATTACTAAGCACTTACCTCTTAGCCATCCCTTTAGGGGGGAAATGGATCTTCATTCAAGAAACTGGCAACTTATAACCCAGGACAAATGGGTTTTAAATAGTGTCCCAGGGATACAGATTTCATTTCCACACGCCGCCAACACCAAACTGGTGGCCAGACCTGCACCCAAATCAGTGGTCAGAGGCTCAGAAACAAGTACTTTCCCGCCTACACATGGGGGCTACTCATCTAGAACCAGAAGAGGAAAAGGGACAAGGTTTTTATTCCAGACTTTTCCTGGTACCCAGAAAAGACAAATTATGGCGTCCAGTTCTGGACCTGTCTACTCTAAACGCCTTTCTGGACATTCCAAAATTCAAGATGCTGACTCTTCACCAGTTGCTTCCTATGCTAGGCAAGGATGCCTGGTTGGCAACTCTAGATTTAAAAGAGGCTTCCCCTGCATATCCCAATCAAGGAATCTTGCAGAAGATACCTACGCTTCAAAGCAGGCTGCATGCATTATCAGTTCTCTACACTGCCCTTTGTGAATACCCTGGGCACAGTAGAAAAGCCAAAGTGCCTGGCTCCAGTAATTGCAATTTGCAGGGAAAGAAATATTCAAATATATCCATACCTGGACAATTGTGTAATTCAGGCAGAAAACCAGGCCATTCTTCAAACACAACTGGCGTTTGTAAAAAGAGTTCTAACCTGTCTAGGGTACACCATAACGAAAAGAAATCTCAACTGGTACCCTCTCAAAAAATTACATTCCTGGGTGCAAGCTTGAATACAACTACCCAGATGGCTTTCCTTACACCAGAAAACCCTGCAATCTGCAAGACAAATACTGCAAGCCTTGGGGTTCATGGCCTCCTGCATTCTTCTAATTCCATATGCAAGACTGCATATGAGGAAACTTCAGTGGTACTTAAAAAGTTTATGGAGTCAACATTTTCACAGCCTGGAAACAGTGATTCCTATCATACCATGCCTGCGCCTAGAGTTCTGTGGTGGGCAGAGGCCTGCCACCAAAACAAGGGACTGCCATTCATACCACCCCCTGTCACCCAAACCCTAACTACAGACTCATCAGACTATGCATGGGGGGCTCATCTGGCAGGGAAGTGCATTCAGGGCAAATGGAGCCCAAATCAAATGCACCTTCATATCAATCAAAAAGAAATGCTAGCTGTACAGAATGCGCTGACAGCCTTCAAGGACTACCTTTGTCCAGGACAATTACTGATAAAGACGGACAACACCACAGTTATGTGGTACATAAACAAGCGGGGGGGGGTACACATTTTTTCCCCCTCTGCAGACTAGCCAGGGCATTGTGGAACATGGCCTTGAGCTACCAGGTACAACTACAAGCTCAATTCCTGCCAGGAAAGTTGAATGTTCTGGCAGACTAACTAAGCAGAAATCTCATGGACCCACACGAATGGAAACTGGAACCACGGATTTTCAACATGTTGGCACACAAATGGGGGGAGCACAGACATAGATCTTTTTGCCTCACCCCAGAACTACCAGTTGGACAAATGTTGCACAAGAACTCATCACAAAAAAGCCTGGAAAGTGGGTGCTCTATCCTTCAGCTGGATAAACCTATCAGTCTGTGCCTTTACCCCTCTGCCTCTGCTCTCCAAAATTCTTCTAAGTCAAACAGGACAAACCAAAAATGATTTTGATTGCTCCAGACTGGCCTTGCCAACACCGGTACCCACTCCTGCACAGTGTGTCACACATTTTACCGTGGCACCTGCCTCAGACACCTTGCTTACTGTCTCAGCAGGAGAACCAAATTCTGCACCCTCAGTTCCAAACATTGAATCTTGCAGCTTGGCTAATCACTTAAATTCCCCCTTAGCATCCCTCAGCAAACCTGTGATGGATGTCATTTTGGAGGCGAGAAGACCTAGTACAAGAAAATCTTATGCTGACAAATGGAAAAGATTCTGTGCCTGGAATCAGTCTCAAGGGATGAGCACAGCAGTGCCCACTTTACCTCAGATTTTGCAATACTTAACTGAGATGCTTCACAAGGGCCTGTCTTTTTCTTCCATAAAATCCATGCCTCAGCCATTTCAGCTCATTACAACACAGAACCCCCCTCTTCTCTCATCCTCTTCTAAAGCAGTATCTCAGAGGGGCCAAAAACTTGAGACCACCCAGGAGAGCTCCAACCCCTGCCTGGGACCTTAACTTTGTATTGGAGAAACTCAACTCTACCTCCTTTCGAGCCAGCTGCGCTGCTGCAGACTTAAATTTTCTTTCCTGGAAAACGGCCTTCCTTTTAGCAGTCACTTCAGCTAGGAGGATATCTGAACTGCAGGCCCTTATGCCAGTGGAGCCTTTCATCATCTTTCATGCGGACAGGGTGTCACTCAGGACCAATCCATCATTCATGGCCAAGGTGGTATCCAGTGTGGCTCTTAATCAGTCCATTCATTTGCCAACTTTCTTTCCCAATCCACAGAACAAGGGAGAGTGGATTCTGCATTCATTGGATGTACACAGACAACTTAGATTCTACTTGGACAGGACTAAATCTCAAAGAAAATCTGAACTGCTGGTAGCATTTGCTGCAGGGGCAGAAGGGAAGGCTATTTCAATGCAAACCATTTCTAAATGTATATGCTATTGTATTTATTTCTGTTATAAGCACCATGGAAAACCTATCCCCCAGGGGATCAGATCTCATTCCACCAGGGCTGCTTCTACTTCAACAGCCTTTCTCAAAGGTGTTCCTACCAGGGATATTCTAGAAGCTGCTGCCTGGATTTCAGTTCATACTTTCACCAAGCATTATCACTTGCCTATTTTCTCTAAATCCAGAGCTGGCTTTGCCACTGCTGTTTTGCAGGGCCTTATAGCTGGTCCTACTGCTGTATAAATCCATCCTCCCAACCATAACTTTGGTTATCTACCCAAATGTAATGACTGCAACAGTGAAACACAATGAACATAGTACAGTTGTGTACACTTACCGTAAATGTAGATGTTCGAGTGTATTCACTGTTGCAGTCCTGGTTACCCTCCCTCCAGCCCCTGTTTTTCTATTACTATACTTCCTTTTACTATGCTCAAAAGCCTTTTTGGTGTATTTGCTTTTGTTTAGAGGTATATTTGTGTGTTTTTTTTTTAATTTTATTTATATATTTTGCTCCCCATTTGAGGGGCACCTGACATCTGGGGCAATAAATACTGATGTAATGGTGTCGGCTGCATGTTTTATACCCCTGACGACCTGACATCATGGAAGAAGGGACAGCAACTGACGCAGGGCTCAAGACTTTGTTAATCAGGCTGACTGAGGGCAACCTGCCAGCAGATTACCCAAATGTAATGACTGCCACAGTGAATACACTCGAACATCTACATTTATGGTAAGTGTACACAACTGTACTTTAGGGATCCCCAATGTGACTGGCAGGATTTTACACAGTGGTTGTTTTAATGCTTTAAAGCCTCCTCCAGAGGTGCCTGCCCCTCCCTGGTCCTCCACTCCTTTTAAAAGATCCAGGGAACTGACCTCCTCAGATGATGAGGATTCTGGGGAAGGCATCCCTGCGTTACTCTTCTCCTATCCCTTCTCCCTTGGATTGTGATTCAGAAGAAGAGGATTGGAAGAACTCTCCTTTGGGACATTGTTACCCATGTGATGGAATGTTTTTAAGTGGGATTGCTTTTAAGTCTGTAATATTCAGAAAAGGTGTTATGAGCTCTCCAGATGGAATTTCTTAAGCCTTCTGCTGTTCCCATAGTTCTGGATGCCCTCCTGGATACCTTTTCAGCGGCTTCTGTGGCCACTGATTCTCATCTCCCTACTCCCACGAAACCTGATAGATTTTACAAGGTGCTTAACAAATGTAAATTTCTGTATAAATGCCCTTCTGCTGATCCTTCTGTAGTGCCTGTCTCTTCTGACAAGCCCACCAAGCTGTTGCCCTCTACCAAGCTACTTCTTTCAGACAAGGATAGTAGAGCCATGAAGAAGCTGGGCAGAAAGGTTTATACTGCTGTCTCTATCTTTAAAGGCCATTAACTACCAAACTTATATGACCAGGAATGTTTTGGCCCAACTTTCCCAAGTGGATTCCAACCTTCATGATTGAGGGGAAGCCTTCTGCCCTTTCTCTCTTGGGTCAGCCTCTCAAGTTGCTTGCCACTCTTTCAAATGTAGCTACGATGCATCTGATGCCTCCTCCAGGACTGCTGCCTTTGGTTCTGTTATGAGGCCATTACTCTCGGCTCGGTCTCCAAGCTTTGCCTGCTGCATTAAGGCCAAACTATTGAATGCTGCTTTGGATAATAAAAATCTTTTTAGTGCTGCTGCAGATTTTTTTAATTCTATCCGGGATAAGGTTAAAGCCTTGCAGGAGTTGAAGTATATACATTTTTTCCCAAGTTTCAGTGGAATTACCCCTCCAAATCTGATTTTATTCCAAAGCAGTCTTACCCTTCACCCAAAGGAAAACAAGGTTCTAGACGTGTGGCTCTTGCTAAGTCTTCTCAAACCCTACTTCCCTGAAACCTGCTTTTCAGGCTAAACTTGGATTTGACAGTTTGCTTTCCCTATCCCTCGCCAGGTTCCCTTATCTCGCCATCTTTCCATGTCTCTTCCAAATTGGTAAATATCACACTAGAGCCTTGGGGTTCTATCCATTGTCCTCCAGGGATATTTCATGGTTTGTAAATCCCTTCCTCCATTTTTGGGCATTCCTCAACCTTCCCTGTAACAGCTTCCTCTTTTACCAGTGGCGCTTCATTCCCTTTTGGTCTAGAGCACCATTCAAGCTGTGCCTCCTGCCCAGGTAGGGAGGGTTTTTTATTCCAGAATGTTTTTGTTTCTCAGAAAAGAAGGCACTTGAAGAACAATTCTGGACCTTTTTCAGCTCAACACCTTTCTTAAGATTCCTTCCTTTCATATGTCACTTCAAGCTCTCTTTTCTCTTCTTATTCCCCCCAGGCCTTTCTGGTCTCTATGGATCTGAAGGATGCCTACTTTCATATCCCCATCCATCCCCCTTTCAGGAAATTTTTACATTTCTGTTTCTTCCTTGCATTTTCAATTCTTTGCTTTGCCATTTAGCCTCTCTACTGCCCCAAGGGTATTCACCAAATGTGTTGCTCCTGTCATTGCCTTTTGCAGGATGGGAGGAGTCCAGATCTTTCCCTGTCTGGATGATCTGCTCATTCAGGCTTCTTCACTAATGCTGTGCTTCAGGACCTCCAATTTATTTCCTTGTTGCAGAGTTGGGAATCGCCATAAACTTCTAGAAGTCAGCTCTGACCCTTTCTCGGGATCATATTTTCCTTGATTGCAGGCCTCCTATCATCCCCATGCTGCCATCTGTTTCCAGGGCCCTGTCTGTGGCTGCCTTTTTTGCAGTCTCTTCTTCCTCAGACTTCCATCATGACCAGGGATTTTCTCGGGGTCCCCAGGTTCATGGCTTCCCATCATTCCCGGGCTCGCTCTGGCCAGGCTTCACATGACAAAGCTACAGTGGTACCTCAAATCAGTGTGGCTCCAGTATTACCACACAATAGACTTCCCCATCCCCTTCCTTCCTCCTCTCAAGCTTGAGCTTCAGTGGTAGACTTATCAGCTTTCTCTCAATCCCTGAGCTTCCTTTCTAGGCACCAGTCCTGAATCAAGAGCTCTTTACAGATGCCTCAAACGGGGTGGAGGCCTCCTCCTGCTGTCTCAAGGTTCAGGGTCTCTGACCTCGTCATCAGAGGTCGGACCACATTAGTATAAAGGAGATGAGGGATGTTCATCGTGTTTCACTGTTGCAGTCATTACTCTTGGGTTATCCTGCTGGCAGGCTACCCGCAGTCGGCCAGAATTCCAAAGTCTAGGTCCGGCGTTGGTTGCTGTCGCCTCTTCCCTGATGCCAGTGCGCCAGGGGTATAAAAGATGCAGCCAATGCCATTTTCCCCAGTCTTTCTTGCCGCGTGGTGCCCGAAGCAAAAGCAATTCGCAAGTGCCAGTCGGCTGACTCCTGAGATTTTCAAATCTGAATTTCAGAACCGAAGTCTTCATTAAAGCTAAGTACCCTGTTGGGGAAACTTTTTTCTTGCTCCAGACCGATGTCAGAAAAAGTTAACAATTGTATTTCTTGTTGGAAGCAAGTACCTCATAAGGATTTTCACTCTTACTGTATTCCTTGCCTAGGCCCTGATCAGAATGTTGCTAGCTGTCGGTTTTGTGCTAGATTTAACCAACGCACTATCAAGCGTCTGTTCGATTTTGCATTCCATTACTTTGGCTGAAGATTTAATTATATAATGCCGGCGGAACAGCCGACAACCAGAGTTTACAAAAAACAAAAGGATAGGCACCTGAGGTCCAAAACCGACGACGAAGCCTCTTCTAGGCCAGTCGCCGGTTCTCAGTGAGGTGCTTTCGCAGCCCCTGGCGCCTGCTACCTCAGAGCCACAGGACGTTACCAACTCCCACGTGGAGCCGACTGGGCCTCTGGAAACTCAAGGTGTTGGACACTCTGAAATCAATCCCTCAGATGGGTCCGGAGCCACTGAGCAGGCATCGGCTTCTGAGCGTGTCTTCAGACCTACACAACTATATGTTAAGCCATCTTCAGCTTCAAAGACTAAAGCAGCTCTAAAGACAAAGAAACAAGTACAGCATTCTCCTATTCAGACTTCCATGACTAAAAAGCAGATGCTCAAAATGGCCGAAGACCTAATTACTTTGATATGGGCTCCCATCCCCCTCCTGATAAGAGGCCTAGGCAGGAGACAGAATATGATTCTTCTGATCAAGTTTCTATTTCCTCTGATTCCTCTTCTGAACAGGATTACTCCATGCTTCCCTATGAGGATTCTGATGCTGAAGATTCCATTCCTTTAGCATCTCCTCCTGAGGACTATTCTTTTGGGGAAACACTGCATACTATGAGGGAGCATTTCCACTGGGAGAACCAAGATTATTCTGAATCTAAGAAAAGGCTCCGAGTACTTCCTGCTTCTTCCTCAGCACAGACCCCTTGCTATTCCTCCTGTTCTGGACATTGTAGATGTGTTTTCAGAGTCCGGACTGTCCCCTGACTCTTTACCCCCTGCACCTGCTAAGCCAGACAGCTACTACAGGGTCCTGGATTCTCATAAATTCCTATATAAAAACCCTGCTGCTGACCCAGAAACCATCTCAGGATCCCAAGGGGGTTAAAGCTTCCACTGCAAAAAACCCTGTCCCCTCTGATAGGGATTCTAGGGCTCTAGACAGATGGGGGAAAAAAGTTTACACTTCTGCTACCCTGGCTGTAAGGGCTTTAAATTGTCAATTTCATATGCTTAAATATCAGCAATATTTAATGTCACTACTTAAACAGAAAATGTTGACAAATACTGAATGTTCAGAGAACAAGGAATTGCAGGATTTATTGCATGCAACTGAACAAGTGGGAAAGCATACTTTGCAATGTGGTTATGATTCATTGGTGGCCTCTTGCAGGGCCGCTATTACAGGTTCTGTTATTAGAAGGCATGCTTGGTTAAAGGAACAAAATCTGCCTGATCATGTTAAAGCAAAATTATTAGATGCACCATTACAGCATGATACTTTGTTTGGTACTAAAGCAGAAGAAGTGTTGAAAAAAATGGAGGATAAAGCAAAATCCATGCAGACAGTCAAGGATTTCTTACAGGTACAGCCACCCAGGTTTAGCAGCAACTGGTCTTCTAAAAATTGGTCCTTTCCAGTTTGACAGACCACAAAGAGGCAGATACAGGTGTCCCAGAGGCAGATCTCAGCCCCAAGGCTCATACAGGCCTAAACAATGGGGTGCCTCCTACCTCTAAAAGCGGAGAAGACAAATCACAGCTTTACAGGAAACAGTCCCAATGACTTTCCTCTACCAGTTCCAAACAGTTTTCTTTTGACAGCCCCCTTAGGGGGAAAACTAGCACTTTTTTCATCAAATTGGCAAATCGTTACCCAAGACAAATGGGTCTTGAACATAGTGTCCCAAGGCTACAGGTTCCATTTTCACACACTACCAAGGTCAAAGGGCATGCCAGACCTGCCACACAATCAATGGGCAGAGGCACAAAAACAAATTAAAGCCCTCATGGACATGAGGGCCATTCAGCAAGTACCACAACAAGAGCAGGGGCAAGGATTTTACTCCAGACTTTTCCTAGTACCCAGGAAGGACAAAACCTGCAGACCAATTCTGGACCTGTCTATACTAAATACGTTTCTGGAAGTTCCATAATTCAAGATGTTGACTCTTCAGCAGCTACTGCCCATGCTGGGCAAGAGGGCTTGGCTCGTAACTTTGGATCTAAAAGAGGCATACCTGCATGTCCCAGGCAGACAATCTTGCAGAAGATAACTCAGATTCATAGCTGGCTCAGTGCATTACTAATTCTCTGCACTGCCCTTTGGCTTATCTACTGCACCCAGGGTCTTTACAAAATGCCTGGCACCAGTAATTGCGTTTTGCAGACAAAAAGGAATTCAAATATATCCCTACTTGGACGACTGCCTAATTCAAGCAGAGAACAAAGACACTCTTCGAAAGCATCTGGTGTTTGTAAAAAGATTACTAATTGGCCTAGGGTACACACTAAACGAAAAGAAATCAAAGCTAGTGCCCTCTCAAGAGATAATATTCCTGGGAGCAAGCTTAAATACAACTGCCCAGATGGCTTATCTCACACCAGACAAACAAAAACAACTGACTACTTCAAGAAAATGGCAACAAATACCCACCTATCTGCAAGGGAAATCCTGCAGGCCTTTGGTTTCATGGCATCCTGCATTCTGCTAATTCCATATGCCAGACTGCATATGAGGAAACTACAGTGGTATCTGAAAAGTGTTTGGACTCAGCATTGCCACAGCCTGGAGACAGTAATTGCACTCATTCCCTCCCTACAACAGGAGTTTCGATGGTGGGCAGAAGCCTGTCACCACAACAAGGGTCTGCCATTCAGTTTACCCACAGCCAGACAGCACTGACAACAGATGTATCAGATTATGACTGGGGGGCCCATATGGCAGGAAAATGTATTCAGGGCACATGGCCTGCAAACCAGAGGCATCTTCACATCAATAAAAAAGAGATGCTAGCTGTTCAAAATGCCCTGACAGCTTTCAAGGACCTGCTTCATCCAGGACAGTTACTGATGGACAGCACTACGGTCATGTGGTACATAAACAAGCAGGGAGGTACACATTCCTACCCCCCTCTGCAGACGAGCAATGACCTTATGGGACACAGCATTGGCTTTTCAAGTTCACATGCAAGCACAATTCCTGCCAGGAAAAAGAAATACTCTGGCAGACGAACTAAGCAGAAACCTTATGGATCCCCACGAATGGAAACTGGATCCACAAGTCTTCAGGATGATAATAAGGAAATGGGGATGCCCAGACATGGATCTATTTGCCTCCCCTCACAACTGTCAATTGCAGAGATTTTGCACAAGGATTTACCACAAGCAAGCATGGAAAGTGGACGCCCTGTCATTCAGCTGGAACAATCTAACAGTATATGCTTTTCCTCCACTGCCTCTCCTTCCCAGAGTACTCCTAAAGGTCAGACAAGAGAAGACAAAAATGATTCTGATTGCATCAGACTGGCCACGCCAGCACTGGTACCCAATCCTAAAGAGCTTGTCTCAAGGCATGGATATTGCCTCAAACTTCTCACTTGCTGACCCAACAAAACAATCCGATCCTGCACAGCCAACTCAGTACCTTAAATCTGGCAGCATGGCGGATAATGTAGCCATTCAGAACACACCACTTTCAAAAGCTGTTATGGATGTTATCTTGGAGGCCCAGTACCAGAAAATCTTATGCAGAAAAATGGAAGAGACTCTGTGCTTGGAACCAGGAACAAGGCATTTACACATCTGTACTAAATATTCCTCAGATTTTACAATACCTAACTGAGATGCTGAACAAAGGCCTTTTTTTCTCATCAATTAAGATTCATGCCTCTGCCATTTCTGCACATTACAATACGGAACCACCTATATTTTCTCATCCTTTAATAAGGCAGTACCTCAGAGGGGCCAAAAACATTAGGCCTCCAAGGAGAGCCCCAATTCCGGCCTGGGACCTCAATTATGTTTTGGAAAAACTCACACTGCCTCCTTTCGAGCCAGCATCAACAGCAGATATAAAATTCTTATCCTGGAAAACAGCTCTGCTCCTAGCCATAACCTCTGCAAGGCGAGTCTCAGAGTTAGAAGCACTCATGGCTGTGGAACCTTTCATCATTTTTCATCCAGACAGGGTTTCTCTGAGGACAAACCCTACATTTATGCCTAAGGTGGTGTCCAGTGTGGCCCTCAACCAAACCATTCACTTGCCTACCTTTTACCCAAGTCCACAGAACAAGGGTGAGAAAATTCTGCATTCTTTGGACATGCACAGGCAGTTATGCTTCTACTTGGACAGAACTAAAGCTTTCAGAAAGACTGAGCAACTTTTAGTGTCATATCCTGCAGGATCACAAGGAAAGGCCATCTCAAAACAGACAGTTTCTAAATGGATAGGCCATTGCATCCGTTTCTGCTATTTTCAACATGGCAAATCAGTGCCTAAGGGCATTAGGCCTCATTCCATCAGAGCAGCAGCCACTTCATCAGCCTTCCTCAGGAGTACCAACCAAAGAAATCTTAGAGGCTACAACTTGGAGTTCAGTGCACACTTTTACAAAGCACTACCACTTGTCTCTCTACTGCAAGTCCAGAGTAGGCTTCGCCAATGCAGTTCTACAGGGCCTCATAGCCTTTCCTAATCCTATTTAGCCCAGCCACCCATCCTCAGCTTTGGGATTCTACCCAAGAGTAATGACTGCAACAGTGAAACACGATGAACATAGTACAGTTGTGTACCTACCATAAATGTAGATGTTCTAGTGTATTCACTGTTGCAGTCCAGGTTACCCACCCACCATCCCCCTTCTCTTTGCTGGGACTTATCTGCACTTCTTTAGCCTATACAACCTTTTTGGTGTATTTGCTTGTAGATGAAGGAAATGTTATTTTTATGCTTGCATTTCTTATTGGTATATTTTTCAGCCTACCTATTTGGGGCACCTAACATCTGGGGCAAGAAAAACTGGAGAAAATGGCGTCGGCTGCAGCTTTTATACCCCTGGCGCACTGACGTCAGGGAAGAGGTGACAGCAACCAACGCCGGACCTAGATTTTGGAATTCTGGCCGACTGTGGGTAGCCTGCCAGCAGGATAACCCAAGAGTAATGACTGCAACAGTGAATACACTTGAACATCTACATTTATGGTAGGTACACAACTGTACTTTGTTTCTAGATATTCAGGCTTTTCATTCCTTGTTTCTTCCCTTTACCCCTCAGAATATTCACAGAGAACACCACAGTAATATGGTATGTCAACAAACAAGGGGATAAAAGGTTCCATCTGCTTTGCAGAATAGCTCTTCAAATCTGGGATCTGACTGTATCAAGTGACTCATCAGGCTGTTTACATTCCTTCGGAGCGCAATCTTTTTTGCCAGATCTGGCACACAACCTCACAAATTGATGCTTCACAGAGATGTGTTCCTGAATATTGTCCATTGGTGGGGTATTCCTCAGTTAGACCTTTTTGCCTCCCCTTTGAACAGACAACTTCCTCTATTCTGTTTCAGAGTCCCAAGTTCTCTGATTTGGAAATTAGACACACTATCTTTTCCTTGGAAGGGGATGTTTCTGTATGCTTTTTCTCCCCTTCTGTTACCAAGAGTATTACACATAATTGGGCAGGACTCTCCCAAAATCTTTCTAGTGACTCTTTTTGCCCAGACAGCATTGGTTCCCCCTACTTTCTCATTTAACCAGGGGCAATCGCCAGAAGTTACCTCACAGGATGGAGCTTCTCACATACAACAGTGGATCTCTTATCCATCCCCACTTGTCCAGTCTAAAACTGACTCTGTTGATGATGGGGTTTTGATCCCTTTTGGGCATCTCTTTTCTGAGGACATACTGCAGGAGGTCAGGAAACCCACTACCCGGAAATCATACATGTCCAAATGGAAGCAATTTTCTGTCTGCTGTTTCTCTTGCCATCAGGATCCTCTATCTTTGGAGGAGGTTCCTTTGGATGTCCTTCATGGATGCATCTGCAGTCATAACAACTGGGTTGTCCTGTCGTCAGGCAGCCCTTCGGTCGGCCGGATTCCAAAGTCTGGGTCCGGCTTCGGCTGATGTCGCACTTCACCCGACGTCATCTCTGCTGGTCTTCGGGTATAAAGGCATCAGCCGACGCCATTTTCCCCAGTCTTTCTTGCCGTGGCGCAAGCAGAAGCTGTTCGCAAGTGCCGGTCGGTCAGATCCAGAGATTCCTACTACCGAATACTACTTCGAAGACTTCTAAAGCTAAGTACCCCGTTGGGGACTCTTTCTTGCCTCAGCCGATGTCAGAAAAAGTTAATAATTGTTTAACCTGTGGGAAACAAATACCTCATAAAGATTTCCACTCTTACTGCCTACCTTGTTTAGGCCCAGACCACAACGTAGCTGCCTGTTTAGCCTGTGCTTCCTTCAACCGACGAACGCTTAGGCGTCGGTCGGAGTTTGCTGAACAGTTTTTCGGCTCAGATTTTGCATACATTATGCCGTCGGATCCTCCGACTACCCAAATAATTAAAAAACGCAAAGAAAAGGACCGACACTCGCGGTCCGCGGTTTCGGCCGAAACCACGGATAGGCAAACCGCGAGTGTCTCGGTTTCGGCCGAAACCGAGAAAACCGGTCAATCTTCAGCCGAATCCATGACTACTACCGAGGCTCCTGCTACTTTACTTGAATCGGTCTCTGAAATTTTGCCTACTACTGTGGCTTCTACTGACTTATCTGACACCATCCCTTTGGATGTTTCTACCCCAACACGTGGTGCTGCTAGGCCTCCTGCAGCCATGTCTATTAAGGCCTTTGCCAGGGCCAAAGCAGCCAAAACTGTTAAAACAGTCCCTACTAAGGCCCCCTCACATAGACACACTTCGAGTTCTCAAATGCTTACTTTGGCAGAGGATTTGATTTCCTTAATTAGGGGATCCCAATCTCACCCAGACAGGGCCTCTCAGCCTCCAGAAAAGAGACCTAGGACAGAGCCACCCCAGCAGGAGTGCTCTGATGATCCCTCTGAGGACTCAGACACTACAGACCAGCCAGAGGCTCCCTTGTCCACTTATGAAGACTCTGATGCTGATGAGTCCATCCCATCTGCCTCTCCACCAGAGGAATTCTCTTTTGGAGAAACCTTACATGCCATGAGAGAGCAATTCCAATGGCAAGTTTAGGATTTCTCAGATTCAAGAAAAAGGCTTAGGACCTTTCTGCACCTACCGCAACACAGGCCTTTAGCTATACCTCCAGTTTTGCCTGTTGTGGATGACGCATTTAATGATGTTTGCACTGCACCTGACTCTTTGCCTCCAGCCCCTGCCAAACCAGACAGATTTTACAGGGTACCTAACACTCATCACCACCTTTTCAAGGCCCCTCTTGCAGATCCTGAGACTATTTCCCAAGGGCCTAAGGCAGTAGCTTCGACCTCTACAAAGAACCCTCTCCCTTCTGAAAGGGAGTCCAGGTCATTAGAGAGATGGGGCAAAAAAGTTTACACCTCTGCCACTCTCTCAGCTAGAGCTTTAAACTGTCAGTTTCACATGATCCAATACCAAGAGTTTATGCTTGATCAGTTAACTAAGAAACTTTCATCTGAAGAATCCTTAGATAAGAAATACGTTTTAGAAATGGTGAATAACATACAGCAGGTTAGTAACCATTCTTTGAAATGTGGCTATGATGCACTGGAGGCTTCATTTAGATCAGCCATGACTGGCACAGTGATAAGAAGGCATGCATGGTTGAAGGAGCAGGTCCTACCAGATCATGTAAAAGCAAAGCTGTTAGATGCTCCTATGGATAAGGGTAGTCTGTTTGGTACCTCTGCTCAAGAAGTAATAAAGAAAATGGAAGAGAAGGTGAAATCTGTACAAACAGTTAAGGATTTCTTACAGGTTCAGCCCCCTCGGTTTAGCAGAAACTGGCCTGCCAAAAATTGGTCCTTTCCAGACACCTCAAAAAACCAGAGAGGCAGGTATAGGCGCTCTAGAGGCAGAAACCAATCCAGAGGAAGTGCCTACAGAGGACGACAGTGGCAAGGTAATAACCAGCGAGGCACTGACACAGCCACTGCAACAGGACAATCACAGTGACTTGGCTCTGACACCGCCTACCAGAGAGCAAATAGCAGCACCTTTAGGCGGAAAGTTAACCTTATTTTCTCAAAACTGGCACTATATCACAAAAGACAAGTGGATTTTAAAGACCATAGACCAAGGCTACAGGTTCCACTTCCACACCTTACCAGTAAAAAGAGGAATGCCAAACTTACCTCCAACGCAAAAAACAGAAGCTCTAAACCAGGCAGATCACCTAATCAAGATGAGAGCTGTGGAGAGAGTACCATTAAATCAACAGGGCAAAGGATTTTACTCCAGACTCTTTCTAGTCCCAAGAAAAGAAAAAGCTTGGAGGCCCATTCTCGACCTGTCCATCTTAAACACATACCTCATCGTTCCAAAATTCAAAATGCTGACCTTACAGCAACTTCTTCCCATGCTGGGCAAGGAGTGTTGGCTGGTGACTCTAGATCTCAAGGAGGCATACCTGCACGTCCCCATCCGACCAAATTGCAGAAGATACCTCAGATTCCTTGCAGGATCAGAGCATTATCAATTCTCAGCATTGCCTTTTGGCTTATCTACTGCGCCCAGAGTATTCACAAAATGCCTGGCATCAGTTATCGCTTATTGCAGGCTACAGGGAATCCAAATCTATCCATACCTGGACGACTGCCTGTTACAAGCGGACAACAAAGACAAGCTGACAACAGATTTACAAAGGGTCATTCGCTTGCTACAAGCTCTGGGATACACAGTCAATTTAAAAAAGTCAAGACTCATACCATCCCAGACAAGAACATTCTTGGGTGCAGAATTGGACACAGTAAAACAAATGGCATTCCTGACTGCAGAAAAACAAGAACAGCTCCCTCTTTACTTCTTGGCATTAACAAAAAAGAACAAACTAACAGCAAGAAAAGTACTGCAGGCCTTGGGATTCATGGCAGCATGTATAATCCTGATTCCTCATGCCAGACTGCATATGAGAAAACTACAGTGGTACCTAAAAAACTTATGGTCTCAACACAGGCACAGCTTAGAAACCGAAATCCCACTAATCCCATGCCTGAAACAAGAATTCCTATGGTGGGCCCAAGCATGCCAGGCAAACCTAGGCTTGCCCTTCCACAAATGTCAAGCGAGCCAGACCATCACAACGGACGCCTCAGACCTAGGCTGGGGGGCACACATGCTGGACAAATGCATACAAGGATTGTGGACTCCAGACCAGATGCACCTGCACATAAACCAAAAAGAAATGCTGGCAGTGCAGCTAGCAGTCCAGAAATTCAAGCCTTTCCTCAAAGAAGGCCATTTATTGATAAGGACAGACAACACCACAGTCATGTGGTACATCAACAAGCAAGGGGGCACTCATTCTTACCCCCTATGCAGAATGACTATGGAACTTTGGAACATGGCTCTGAACTACAACATCCAGTTACAGGCAACCTTTGTGCCAGGAAAGGAAAATACCCTAGCAGATATGTTAAGCAGAACCACCTCGGATGTGCACGAATGGATGCTGCACCCGGACATCTTCAAGGCCATTACAAGGAAATGGGGAATGCCACAAATAGACCTGTTCGCATCCCCACTCAACCACCAGCTAAGGAAATTCTGCACACGGACGTGTCACCCTCTTGCATGGAAGGTGGACTCCCTTTCATTCAGTTGGAAAGGCCTGACAGCTTATGCATTCCCACCTCTTCCTTTGATGCACAACGTACTGCTGAAAATCAAGGAGGAAAGACCAAGGATAATTCTAATAGCTCCAAATTGGCCAAGACAACACTGGTATCCCTTGCTGAGGAGCATGTCTCAGGGGAGAATGTGGTCAATACCCCTGATGCCTTTGATGTTAACTCAGAACAACTACAACATCCTGCATCCAAACCTAAAAACCTTACAGCTAACTGCCTGGAACATCACTTAAGAGCAACTAACCCAGACTTATCCCAAAGGGTTAAAGACATTATACTTGAAGCCCGCAGACCTTCAACAAGAAGGAACTATGCAGGAAAATGGAAAAGGTTTGCCATTTGGAGTGCGGAAAGAGGAAAAGATGTGTCAAACATAGACATTGCTAACATCCTGGAGTACTTGGCAGAGCTGCTTCACACAGGCCTGTCCTATTCCTCCATCAAGATACATGCATCAGCTATTTCTGCAGAATACAGTTTTGATCCACCTGTCTTCTCGCACCCTCTACTCAGGCAATTCCTCAGAGGAATCAAGAATGTAAAACCTCCTAGGAAACCACCACTACCAGCATGGGACTTAAATTTTGTACTAGAAAAATTGACACTCCCACCATTTGAACCAGCAGGAACAGCGGATCTTCAACACCTATCCTGGAAAACTGCTTTCCTCCTGGCAATTACTTCAGCAAGAAGGGTTTCAGAACTCCAGGCCTTAATGGCAGTACAACCCTTCCTGATCTTCCATCAAGATAGAGTGTCCATGAGAACTAATCCTACATTTATGCCAAAGGTGGTATCCAGAGTGTCCTTAAACCAGGCAATCCACCTACCGACCTTCTTTCCCAACCCACAGAACAGGGGGGAAAGGCTACTGCATACCTTGGATGTACATAGACAGTTACGCTACTACCTGGACAGAGCCAAAGGTGGTATCCAGAGTGTCCTTAAACCAGGCAATCCACCTACCGACCTTCTTTCCCAACCCACAGAACAGGGGGGAAAGGCTACTGCATACCTTGGATGTACATAGACAGTTAGGCTACTACCTGGACAGAACCAAAGGTAACAGGAAAACTGACCAACTATTAGTGGCCTATGCACAAGGAAGGGAAGGAAAAGCAATATCCAAACAGACAATCTCCAAATGGACAGGAAATTGCATAAGATTCTGTTACTCCTACCATGGAAAACCAATGCCACAGAACATAAGACCTCATTCAACAAGAGCTACAGCCACTACCACAGCTTTCTTACGAGGAGTGGCAACCAAGGACATTATTGAGGCGGCTACTTGGACCTCCGTGCATACATTTGCCAAGCATTATAATTTACCTCTATATTCTAGATCCCGAGCAGGGTTTGCCACTGCTGTACTGCAAGGGATCCTAACTACACCATAATCCTTTCTTCCTCCACCCCTAGTTTAGCTATGGTATTCTACCCAGTTGTTATGACTGCAGATGCATCCATGAAGGACATAGTACAGTTTTGTACCTACCATAAATGTAGATGTCCGAACTGGATAGCATCTGCAGTCAGGATTACCCACCCTCCTTCCCCTCTGGGGTACTCCTAGGGTGATTACATTCCTAATAGCTAGCTGGGGGGGGAGTCTCTTATGGTGTATTTGTTTGTATATATGTACATACATACTTATTTTTTGTGATTGCCTTCTACCTTGTCTGCATACATTGGCATTTATCCAAATTCATAGCCTTCCAAGGGGGCAACTGGCATCTGGGGCAAGAAACACTGAAGAAAATGGCGTCGGCTGATGCCTTTATACCCGAAGACCAGCAGAGATGACGTCGGGTGAAGTGCGACATCAGCCGAAGCCGGACCCAGACTTTGGAATCCGGCCGACCGAAGGGCTGCCTAACGACAGGACAACCCAGTTGTTATGACTGCAGATGCTATCCAGTTCGGACATCTACATTTATGGTAGGTAAAACTGTACTTTCTCTCATTTGTGTGATCTGCATATTCTTCAGTGAAAGCTCGCCTGTCAGCAATTTCTGCTCGTCTGCCTTTGACTCCTCCTCTGGGCTCTAGATTTCAGGTCAAGCAGTTTCATAAAGGTGTCCTTCATATCAGGCCTCCCAGGAAGCCGATTTCACCTTCTTGGGACCTCAGTTTTGTACTTTTAAAATTGACTTGGGCTCCTTTTGAGTCTGCTTCTTCAGCTTCCGTGCAACATTGTCCTTGAAGATCATTCTTTTGGCCGTCACTTCAGCTAAGAGAGAGTCTGAACTTCAAAATCTCATGGCTGTTTTTCACTGAGACTTTGTGTCTCTTCATACTAGGCCTTCCTTTATGTACAAGGTCGGTGAGTTGTCCCTTAGTGTATTCATCTTCCTTCATTTCTTCCTTCTCTGCAGTTTGCCAGTGGGAAAGTTCTTCACACATCGGAGTTGCATAGACAGCTCGGATATTTGTTGTATTAAACTAAAATAATTTGCAAATCTGAGCAGCTTTTTTGTTTCCTTTCATCCCCAGTGTTTGGGTTTGGCTGTCTGTAGACAGACTGTCTCCTCTTGGATTTCTGTGGCCTTTTCTTTTTGTTATTCTTTTCTTGGAAAATGTCTTTTCTCATCAGTAAAGGCACATTCTAGTAGGATAATTGCCTCCAAATGTTTTTTTTTTTTTTTCAAAGATCTGGGTAGCATTTCCATCCGGGAGGCTGCTGTGTGGTCTTTTTGCTCATACTTTCTAATCATTACAAGTTGGATGTTATTTCCAGGGCCAGGGCAGACTTTGCATGGGCTCGTAGAGGGCTCTTCTGCGCCATCCTCCTCCCAGGCTTGCCTTTGTACTCTTCCTTTGGTTAAGAATACTGCAACAGTGATATGAAAGGACATAGTACAGTTGTGTAAAATCTTGCCATATCAGTAGATTGCCTCCTCTTCAGTGTTGCAGTATCCGCTCCTCACTCCTGCCCAATCAGCTCTTGCCTTTTCTTTCTTGCCCTCCTGGCTGAGGGGCTCTTATACTTTTTCTCCTTTTGAATGCACAATGTTCAATGTGCATACACCTGCAGTAATCACATATGGGTTCTCTGCCGTCAGGCGGGTCCTCGGTCGGCCGAATTCCAAAGTCTAGGTCCGGCGTCGGCAGCTGTATTAGCACTCGAACATCTACATTTATGGTAGGTACAAAACTGTATTTTTCCTTGTCCCTAGGAACATTCTCTTCTTCCTCAGGGTTTTTCAGTTCTGAATACATGCGTCTGTACATCACCTTTTTGCCCTACACCTTGGATGTGGAGTGTACGTGTGACGTATGGCACTTATAAGTACTAAAGGCTTTGGTATACTGATGGGTTGTTGAGCCGTCCTTGGCAGGCGATCCCTTTGGTTAAGAATACTGCAACAGTGAAAAGACAGACAACTACTGTTATGGTAAGATGTTATGCAATTGTACTTTCTCTTCTTTGTCTTTTGGGATCATGTTAGAGCCAAATTTCCTGGAGTTAGGAAGCAAGAGAAAATCCCTCCTTGCAGAGGTCTTCATTTTTGAGTTTTAAATGTAAGTAACTGAAATCATTGTTTTAAATACTGTTCAATTTTGTTTGAATAAACTGTCATCCTGCCAGCTTTGAATATCGAACTATAAATTATCGTAGTCAGCCTGAAAGACCAGGCATTGCACATCATGGCTAAATATGTACTGCCTTTTCTGTAGAGAGGATCTTATGTGATGATCTACATAGTACTTTAAATGAAACGTAGCCATTCCAAAAGTGCATGAACCAGCATTAGTTAACAAGTGGTCTTGGTCAGCATCCAGGCATCCCCTTGACTTGCCTTTGTCTTGCCTGAAGGGGCTGAAGTGGAATTCCAAGACTGCAGTCTGATGTTTCCTATTAAATGCTGACTTATTGAGTATGCTACCAGTGTGCATAGCAGAAAATGGAATGTTAATTTTCTTTTTTTTTTTTTCAAAATGCTTAGGATTCATTACTGTGGCAGGAATGAACCCCATTCCTAAGTTAGGGTACAGTTAGTTTATACAGCAAGACCACTCTTGGCAAACATGATTAAAGCAGCTCTTTTCAGCACCCATAGTACACCCAGAATTGCATTCTGTAATTGATGCTAATGGTAACACACTTGGTTGTGTGTGGAAATTCTGTTAGCCCAGTTCCTTCAGTTACTTTTGGACGTATCCAGTTGATCTTATTCCACATTAGTCTAGTTTCTGCTTGCATGCCCTGGCTGTCATAGTAAACAGGGCAGTGTAGTCACTAGGGGTAGCTGTTTCAATACTTAAAGCTGCTTTGTTCTTTTTGTCACCAGCTACAATATCTGGTTTTCATGCTTCTGCTTTAACTGTTGGTGTTTGAATGATCCCACTTGGTCAGTACTTTTATTTTCTGATACTTTATGGTTCATGCTTCCAATTCTTCTGCTGTCTTTTGAACTACCATTATCAGCCTTTCATCTTTTAGATCAAATTGCACCCCCCCCCCCCCAGCTGTTCATGTGTCAAATGCTGACGTGAATGTGGACCCCTCTAGTCTGCTTTCATTTTCTTCTGGTTAACAGCTTATAGCCTTTCTTTAGGTTTTTAGCCATTTCTTTTGCTACATGTTTTTCGCCCAGTTATGGGTTTATTTCCATATCCACTTCATTCTGAAATGCTTCTGCTAATCTGAGCAAGAATGCCCATTTAAACTGGCTTTCTCTTGTTTTTTTCCATTATGTTTGTATTTGATGATGTCATGAAGTACCTGTACAGTCCTTAGACTGCAGATCTATACTTCAGTTTTGAGGAAGTCCTGCCTTCTTTACATAAAGGAAAGTGTATTATTGCTATGGACTGTCTTTTTATATATCATTTCATAAGCATGAATCATGAATCAGTTTCTTTTGTTTTCCTTTCTCTTTGATTCAACATTTTTTGGGACAGAAATTTTACCCAAAGCTGTAAATTGGAGCAGGGAAAAAAGGCTAATTTTTATAGCTTCATCTTTCTTCCTAGACATCAAGGCTGATGTCTTTATTACATTTGTCATGTGAGATATTCCTACTAAGTTTTGTTACAGTTCATGTTATATTGATGACCCTTTTGGTTGCAGCTATTATCGCATTTTTCCTCCCAATTGATTTTTCTTGATGCTTCAGTTTCTCTGCTATGAGGCAAGATAATTCTTAGCATTTTTAAAAAAATTGAATCACTTTGTAGTGACACTTTCATTTGGTGTTAGGTATACTGTAAGGTTGTGTCACTTGTCAGTCTATAAACATATTTTTTCCTAGCTTAAAATTAATAATGTTACAGAAAGTTTACTTTCTGTCACAAAAATTAAATGTAGACTGTTTTTTTCCCCTGTGAAAGGAACTAACCCACATAGCAATGTGAAAGTGTTAAGCCAGCCATCAGTCCTGAAAACCCCACAAGAGGAGCACCTGTCTGAATACTGCATCTGAGCACTGCATTGTCATTGCCGTTCTCACTGCCTTGACTTATTCAGATAAGTACCCTGTTGAGGAGCCTTCTTGTTCTTTTTTTTTTTTTACTTCGGATTTGCTCATGTCATCAGAGAGAGAAAAATACAGCTGTGGTAGGCAGATCCCTTATAAAGACTTCTACTTCCAGTATCTGTTTTGTTTAGAGGCTGAGCACAAGAACAGAAAGTGCAAAATCTGCTAGTCGTTCATTCTGATAACCCTTGGAACCAGACTCTTCCCCTCCATCATCCATTTCTTCCTTTTTTTCCTAACCCACAGAACAGGGCTGAAAGACAACTCTATTTCCTGTATGTGCTCAGAGCTAAATTTCTATTTCGACAAAACAAAAGGCTTCAGGAAAACTGAGCAGCTCTTTTCTCCTTCCAGTGAGGTAAGGTTGATAACCCTGATGTTCATCGTGTTTCACTGTTGCAGTCATTACACTTGGGGTTATCCTGCTGGCAGGTGACCCGAGTTTCAAAGTCTTGGTCCGGTGTCTGTTGCTTTCACCTCTTCCCTGACATCAGTGCGCCAGGGGTATAAAAATTGCAACCGACGCCATTTTCTTCAGTCTTTCTTGCCGCGCGGTGCCCGAAGCAAAAGCAGTTCGCAAGTGCCGGTCGGCCGTCTACTGAGATTTTCAAAATTGAGTTTCAGAACCGAAGTCTTCAATAAAGCTAAGTACCCCATTGGGGAAACTTTTTCTTGCTCCAGACCGATGTCAGTAAAAGTTAATAATTGTATTTCTTGTGGGAAGCAAATACCTCATAAGGACTTTCACTCTTACTGTATTCCTTGCCTAGGCCCTGACCACGACGTTACTAGTTGTCGGTTTTGTGCTAGATTCAATAAACGCACTATTAAACATCGTTTTTTATTTGCTTCACATTATTTTGGCCGAAGGTTTAATTACATAATGCCGTCGGAACAACCGACTGGAATTTATAAAAAACCGCAAAGACAAAGAAAAGGAGAGGCAACCGAGGTCCAAAACAGACGACGAAGCCTCTTCTAGGCCAGCCGCCGGTTCTCAGTGAGGCGCTTTCGCAGCCCCTGACACCCGTTACCTCAGAGGTGCAGGCCGCAACCGACAGCCACGTGGAGACACCGAGGCCTGTGGAAACTCAAGGTATTGGGCCTACGGAAACTATTCTCTCAGATGGGTCTGTAGCCGCTGAGCAGGCATTGGCTTCTGAGGGTGTTTTCAGACCTTCACAGCTTACAATTAAGCCCACTACAGCAGCAAAGGCAAAGTCAAAAACTCCATTAAAGACAAGGAAACAAGTACAGCATTCTCCAGAACAGTCATCCATGCCAAAGAAACAGATGCTTAAAATGGCCGAAGACCTAATTACTTTAATCAGGGGTTCCCATCCTGCTCCTGACAAAAGGCCTAGGCAAAACACTGATTATGATTCCTCTGACCAGGTTTCCATTTCCTCTGATTCCTCTTCTCATCAGGGATATCCTCTCCCTCCGTATGAGGACTGTGATGCAGACGAGTCCATACCTTCAGCCTCTCCGTCTGAGGATTATTCTTTTGGGGAAACTCTGCACACCATGAGGGAGCATTTCCATTGGGAGAGCCAGGATTATTCAGAATCCAAGAAAAGGCTCAGAGACTTCCTTTTATTGCCTCAACACAGGCCTCTGGCTATCCCCCCTGTGCTTGATATTGTTGGTTGTTTTTTTTCAGAATCCAGTCTGTCTCCTGATTCTTTACCCCCTGCACCAGTCAAGCCAGACAGGTACTACAAGAGTCCCTGACTCTCATAAATGTCTTTACAAAAACCCTGCTGCAGACCCAGAAACAATTTCTCAGGGTCCTAAGGGGGTTAAGGCTTCCACTGCTAAAAATCCTGCCCCCTCAGATAGGGATTCCAGAGCTCTGGACAGATGGGGGAAAAAAGTTTACACTTCTGCTACTTTAGCTGTAAGAGCTTTAAACTGTCCGTTTCACATGCTTAAATACCAACAGTACCTCATGTCATTGTTAAAACAGAAAATGGTTTCAAATACAGAAAGTCCTGACAGTAAGGAAATGCAGGATTTATTGCATGCAGTTGAACAAATGGGAAAGCATACTCTGCAATGTGGTTTTGATTCATTAGAGGCTTCTTGAAGAGCCGCAGTTACAGGCTGTGTCATTCGAAGGCATGCTTGGTTGAAAGAACAAACTTTACATGACCATGTTAAAGTAAAATTTTTGGATGCTCCGTTACAGCATGATACTTTGTTTGGTGTTAAGGCAGAAGAGGTGTTAAAATGTAGGATAAAGCAAAGTCAATGCAAACAGTGAAAGATTTCTTACAGGTTCAACCACCTAGATTTAGCAGAAACTGGCCTTCGAAAAATTGGTCCTTTCCAGTGTCAGGCCACAGAGGCACATACAGACGCCCAAGAGGCAGATCTCAGCCCCAAGGCTCCTACAGACCTAAACAATGGGTTGCTTCAGCCCCCAAAGGAGGGGAAGACAAATCACAACCTTATAGGAAACGGTCCAATGACTTCCCTCTGCAAATGCCAAGCACTTACCTTTTGACAGCACCCCTAGGGGGAAAGCTAGCACTTTTCTCAAAAAAATTGGCACATGATCACCGGACCAATGGGTGCTGAATATTGTTTCTCAGGGTTACAGGTTCCACTTCCACACGCTTCCAAAGCCAAAAGGTATGCCATACCTGCCACAAAACCAGTGGGCAGAGGCACAAAAACAGATTGCTGCTCTTATGGACATGGGAGCTATTCAAAAAGTTCCACAGCAAGAACAGGGACAAGGATTTTACTCAAGACTTTTCTTAGTACCCAGAAAGGACAAAGCCTGGAGACCAATACTGGACCTGTCAATCCTAAATACTTTTCTGGATGTTCCAAAATTCAAAATGTTAACACTGCAGCAACTTCTGCCCATGTTGGGCAAGAAGGCTTGGCTAGTTACTTTGGACCTCAAGGAGGCATACCTGCATGTCCCAATCAGACAGTCTTGCAGAAGATACCTCAGATTCATAGCAGGTTCGATGCATTACCAATTCTCTGCACTGCCCTTTGGCTTATCTACTGCGCCCAGGGTCTTCACAAAATGCCTGGCACCAGTAATTGCATTTTGCAGACAAAAAGGAATTCAAATATATCCCTACTTGGACGACTGCCTTATTCAAGCAGAGAACAAGGACATTCTTCTAAAGCATCTGGCGTTTGTAAAAAGATTGCTAATTTGCCTAGGGTACACAGTAAACGAAAAGAAATCAAAACTAGTGCCCTCTCAAGAGATAATATTCCTGGGTGCAAGCTTAAATACAACTGCCCAGATGGCTTGTTTCATGCCAGACAAAGGCAACTGACTCATTATTTTCAAATGATGGCAATAAAAACCCAGCTCCCTTCAAGAAAAATTCTGCAGGCCCCAGGCTTCATGGCATCCTGCATTCTGTTAATTCCATATGCAAAACTGCATATGAGGAAACTACAGTGGTGTCTAAAAAGTGTTTGGACTCAGCATTGTCACAGCCTAGAGACCATCACAACTTTAATTCCCTGCCTACAACAGGAGTTTCGATGGTGGACCAGGCCTGTCACCACAACAAGGGTCTGCCTTTCACCTTGCCCACAAACAGGCAGACAATAACAACAGATGCATCGGATTATGCCTGGGGGGAACATATGGCAGGAAAATGTATTCAAGGCACGTGGCCCAAGGAACAAATGCATCTTCACATCAATCAAAAAGAGATGCTAGCTGTACAGAATGACCTGACAGCTTTCAAGGATCTAATACATCCAGGGCAACTATTAATAAAGACGGACACCACCACAGTTATGTGGTACATAAGCAAGGGGGCACACATTCCTACCCCCTATGCAGACAAGCCATGACTTTGTGGAACACAGCATTGACCTATCAAGTACATCTGCAGGCACAATTCCTGCCAGCAACAAAAAATACACTGGCAGACGAACTAAGCAGAAATCTCATGGCTCCTCATGAATGGAAGCTGAATCCACAGGTCTTCAGCATGATAACGAGGAAATGGGGACACCCAGACATGGATCTTTTTGCCTCTCCGTCACAATTACCAAATACAGAAATTTTGCACAAGAACTTATCACTCTCAAGCATGGAAAGTGGATGCTCTATCATTCAGCTGGCAAGGTCTGACAAGTCTACGCCTTCCCTCCGATGTCTCTTCTCACCAAGGTGCTAATAAAAGTCAGACAAGAAAGGCCAAAAATGATCCTGATTGCACCAGACTGGCCATGCCAGCATTGGTACCCAGTCCTAAAGAATTTGTCTCAAGGCCCAGCTTGGCTTCTACCTCAAATTCCTCATCTTCTGACACAACAAAACAATCAGATTCTACACAGTCAACTCAGAACCTTGAACCTGGCAGCATGGCAGATAATGTAGCCACTAAGATTGCACCTCTCTCTAAAGCTGTTATGGATGTCATTTTCGAAGCCAGGAGGCCCAGCACTAGGAAATCTTTTGCAGAAAAATGGAAGAGATTCTGTGCTTGGAACCAGGCACAAGGCCTCGAACCACTTGTCCCTAATATACCTCAGATTTTACAATACCTAACTGAGATGCTGGACAAAGGCTTATCTTTATCATCTATTAAAATCCATGCCTCTGCCATTTCAGCTCATTACAATACGGAACCTCCATTTTTTTTTTTCACATCCTCTACTACGACAGTACCTTAGAGAGGCAAAAAATATAAGTCCCCCAAGGACAGCACAAGTACCTACTTGGGACCTCAATTTTGTTGTAGAAAAACTCACACTGCCTCCATTTGAACCAGCCAGCACAGCTGACCTAAAATTCTTGTCATGGAAAACTGCTCTGCTCCTAGCAATAACTTCAGCAAGAAAGAGTCTCAGAGTTACAGGCATTAGTGGCTGTGGAACCTTTTCTCTTGGGACAAACCCAACATTCATGCCAAAAGTGGTCTCCAATGTGGCCTTAAACCAAACCATTCATTTACCTATTTTTTACCCAAATCCCCAGAATAAAGGGGAGAGACTTCTGCATGCTTTGGATATTCACAGACAGCTACGTTACTACTTGGACAAAACAAAAGCTTTCAGAAAAACTGAGCAACTGTTTGAAGCATATGCTGCAGGATCACAAGGGAAGCCTATTACAAAGCAGACAATCTCGAAATGGATAGGACACTGCATCCACTTCTGTTATGCACAACATGGCATATCGATGCCTAAGGGCATTAGGCCTCATTCTACCAGAGCAGCAGCCACTTCAGCAGCTTTCCTCAGAGAGGTACCAACCAAAGACATTTTAGATGCTGCAACCTGGAGCTCAGTGCACACTTTCACCAAGCACTACCACTTACCTCTCTACTCTAAATCCAGAGCAGGCTTTGCCATTGCAGTTCTGCAGGGTTTGTTAGCCTCTCCAAATCCACTTTAGACCCAGCCACCCAACCTCAGCTTTGGGATTCTACCCAAGTGTAATGACTGCAACAGTGAAATACGATGAACATAGTACAGTTGTGTACCTACCATAAATGTAGATGTTAGAGTGTATTCACTGTTGCAGTCCAGGTTACCCACCCACCATCCCCCTTCTTCATTGCTGGGACTTTTCTGTACTTCTCATCTCTATACTACCTTTGTGGTGTATTTGCTTGTAGATGAAGGAAATGTTTATAGTAATATATGCATGTTTTTTTTGGCATAATTTTATCTTTCCAGCCTTCCTATCTGGGGGCACCTGACATCTGGGGTTAGAAAAACTGAAGAAAATGGTGTCAGTTGCAGCAGTTGGGGGCGCACTGACATCAGGGAAGAGGCGACAGCAACTGACGCTGGACCAAGACTTTGGAACTCGGGCCGACTGCGGGTCGCCTGCCAGCAGGATAACCCAAGTGTAATGACTGCAACAGTGAATACACTCGAACATCTACATTTATGGTAGGTACACAACTGTACTTTTTCCTTGCATTGCAGCCATTTCAAGACGTTCTCCCTTTTGGGACAGTTGCTGTTCAGACGGACAGCATGCCCATGGTCTGGTACATCAACAAACAGCAGGAAACCAAGTCTTATCCAATTTGCTGAGAAGCAGTGAGTGTGGCATTGGGCGATCTCTTCCAGTCACTTTCTAATAGCAACGCACATCCTGTGGAGAGCCAGCGTGATTGTGGACCAAATAAGCAGGTCCATTCTGATGCCTCATGAGTGGTCTCTCAATGTCATAGTAATGGAGAGAATTTTCCGTTGATGGGGCTAGCCATGTTGTGACCTGTTAACATCTCCCGTCAGCAGCAAGTTCAGCACATTCTTTGCCCTGATCCCTCCAACGGTGGAGTTAGAGAGATGCTCTTGTTCTCGATTGGCCCTTTGGTTTCCTTTAGACTTACCCACTGTTACCTCTCGTACCCAGATTTCCACAGAAAGCATTCATAGTTTCATAAGTGTGTACTAGGCTAATAGCCCTGGAGCCTTTACAAACCTAGTCCATAGAAGTGCCCTGGCATTGTGCCACCCTACGTTAGTTCCCAGTGCCTCTGTCAAGTAGAGCCGCTGGAGTGATGCCTTGGTGAACTTTCTATTTCCCATCCACTCATCAATATTTCTCTTGAAGAGAGACAGTGTTCTGCTTGAGATGTATGGGAAGTCTGTTCCAGAGCATGGGCAGTCTCTAGGTTATGAACCTAGCATGTTGTTGATTAGATAAAAGAACAGGGTAGGACCACCAGGGCTCAAAAATGCAGTTTATTAAACTGATAAAACAACAGGATAAGCATATGTTGTTGATTGTGATAATGAGGTAGAGGTCTCTGGAGCATCCAGTGGGGAGGGATTTGGATTTCTTTAGATGTAGTATTTCTAACAGAGCAGGGTCAGACATGGCTTTAAGTCGAGCAGAGGTCACATCTTAGTAGACGATATGAGACGGAGAATAACTGGAGGTTTTTGAGTCTGTCCATGTAGGACATGTGTTTAAGGCCTAGGATCCTCTTCATGATGTACTTTTGTGGCCTTTCCAGCTGTTTCATATGTCTGCTGAGGTACATGCCAAATGGGGTATTATACTTGATGATTGGCCTAATGAGGAAAGAGTAGAGAGAGATGATTACGTCTTTATTGCTGATTGTAAAATCCTTGGTAATGAGATGTGCCACATAGGACTTTCTGACCACAGTGGCAATGTGGTGGTTGAAGAGGTTGCTGTCAACCTGTGTCTCCAAATCGCTTATAATGCCTTCAGTGTTCACTGGGCTTGTATCGAAGTGGTAATTAGTGGGAACTGAGTTTTTCCCAAAGAGGATGATGACACATTTTGTTGGCATTAAACTTAAGGCCATGGCTTTGACAATGGTCATTGGTCTCAATGAGGCCTTCCTGTAGGATGTCTACATCACCTGGGGAGTTAATAATGGCTCCCAGCTTGTAGTAGTCTGTGAACTTGGTCAGCCAAAGTCCCTCCATGTTGTCCTGGACTTCAAACAGGAGAGAACCCAAGACTGGTCCCTGTGGGACTCCACTCATGACTGGTTGGCAATCTGACTTGGAGTCCACTACTTTCACACTGTGGGTTCTGTCTGTGAGCCAATTTGCAACCCACCTATTGATATAGGGGTCGATGCCTAGTTTGGTGAGTTTGTCAATAAACCCTGAGTGGGGAATGGTATCAAAGGCCTTGGCCAGATCGAGGTAGGCTGTATGAACTGCCTTGCCCTCATCCACAGCTCTGGTGACTGACTCAAAGAAGTCAACCAGGTTGAGCAGGCATGATCTATCTTTCATAAAACCAAATTACGTGGGATCTAGAGTTTGGAGATTCATTATGTCCTTGTTAATTAGGTCCGTGATGATGCGCTCCATAGTCTTGCATATCAGACTCCATCAGGCTAATTCCCAGGGTCTGTAGTTGCTCCCCCTTTATGGAGAGGGATAACTGCAGCAGTGCACCATTCAGTAGGGACAAAGCCTGAGGTGAGGCTGTGATTGAACAGGGCACACAGATGTGGTGCCAGTTCACTTTGTAGTTCATGTAGAACACATCCAGGGATATTGCCGGTTCCCATGGAAGTTGTATTCTTGGTATTGGACAATGCAGCTTTAACCTGTGCTGCAGTAATACTGGGTGCCTGGCATTCCTCCAGTATTGTGATTGGTCCTTTGTGGGGGGGGGTAAAGTTGACACTGAATCTGTTGGCAATATCTGTTGGCTCAATATAGGAGGTACCATTGTGCAGTAACTCAGAGCAAACCTGGGTATTGCAGTGGATATTCTTGATATAACTATATAAGGCTCTGTGGTTGTTTTTCGTGTCTGCTGCAATTCTGCCTTCATTGCTGGCTTTGGAGGTTTTGATGAGGGATGTCAACTTTTTGTTGAGGCTAATAAGGGAGTTTTTCCAGTCTTGGGACTTCACCTTTTTCTGCAACAGTTTCTTCCTTCTGTTGTAAAGTTTATTAATAACAGGGGACCACCAGATTGGCTTCCTTTTTATGGAGGAGAGTATCTTGGTTGTGTTTGGTATGGCTAGTTCCATGCATTTATGTACGTGTTCGTACAGTGCATTGGTGTATGATTTGGCAGTCATGCATCTGTTTTCCATAAACATGGGTGCCATGAAGTTAGCCACCTCTGTTTTTAGGAGCCCAAAGTCAGCTTTGGAGAAGTTTTTCATGGTGGTTACCTTTGCGGGGGATGTGGGTGAGATGTGGATTTCCATGGTGATTAGTTTGTGGTTGGATCTAATTCAGGGAGGAATTGACTATTGGTGTAGAGCAATGGTTGCCCATGTTAATAATAACCAGGTCAAGGATGTTGCTTCCTCTAGTGGGGGTGAGAATGAGCTGGTCCAGGGCATTGGAACTGATTAATTCCAGGAAGCGTTGGGCCAGTGTATTGGCGCATAAGTAGTTTTCCCACTTGATGGAGGGGTAGTTGAAGTCACCTAGTATGAGAGTGTTGGGTTGGACCCCAATAGTTTCCAGGGGGCTTAGGAACATGGAGTCAGAGTCTTGGGACATGGTTGGGGACCTATAACAGGCTACGACCTGAATCAGTCTTGCCCAATATTAGTTTTAGCTGAAGTGTCTCAGATGCGTTATGCTGGGGTACTTGCCTGGAGGTGTGCATATCCTATATGAATATGGAGACACCACTGCCTTTTGAGCTTCGGTGCCAAATTGTGGAATGAGTTATAGCCTGGTAGCACAGGGGTGCTTTCTACTGCTTTAAACCAGGTCTCCGTTACAGCACAAATGTTGATGTTCTCCATTTTGAGGAGTACAAGCAAGTGCATCTTGAGATTTAGACTTCTAGCGTTGAGCAGCATGACCCACAGATTTTATTTATTTATAGCTGTTACGGTGGTAATTTGGTCTTTGGAACATTGACTAAAAAGGCACTGTAGGGGTAGCAAGAGCCTTAGCCAGTATCCGGAAACCCAGAGTTGACAGATGTAGGCCATCTCTGGCAAAGCATCGAGGTCCGTCAATCATCTCATCCCAAGCAGACATACTGGATGCCCTAAGAATGACACCAGAAACTTAGCCAATTTTTGAAGTCCATCAATTTCTGCTTGTACTGCGGTATCATTCTGGGTGACGGCAGGATGCTGCTCAGGGCTAGGGTCATACCTGCCTGGGCCACATAATCTGAGAGCTCCTCCATGTCTCTTTTCATGTAGTCCAAGGAGGTGCGTCTCAGGTCATTCAAACCCACATGGACAGTGAGAGAGTCATACTTGTACTTGTTGTGGAGTGACCTGAGTGCATATGTTATGTGTCGAATTCTGGCACCTGGTAGCAGCTGACTGTTAACCTTCTCCTTATTCAACCTAGTGAGTGGGACATCAGTATGCCTCACTATCGAGTCACCTATGGTTAGTGTATTGGGCAAGCTTCCAGTTGAAGAGCACAGTTGTCCTCATTGGTCCCTTTTGGCCTTGTCAGATTTGGTTCCCCTTCCTTTAACCTCACCTTCTACATCTGTCCCGGAATCTAGATAGCCAATCCAGACCTCCTCTTTCACTCGACAGGGATGACTCATCTGGATGTAACAGGCCTCAAAATGACAGCATGGTTTCTCTAATTCCATTGTTTGCTAGACAGCCCAGGCTGTCTTCCCTAGTCTGTCAAATTTTGTTATCTTCTCTCGAAGCTTCTACTAGAAAGATTTACAAAAGCAAATGGAAGAGATTGGTATTCTGGACCCTCAACAGCGCTACAGTGTAGGAAAGGGAAATCTTCCCTTTCCGAACCGTAGTTCATTAAAGTGCGATCTCAGATCTGGTACATTTAAGTAGCGGGGGGGGGGTGCAGGGGGTCTTGCCTCCCTGCTTTAATTGGTCAGGGTACGTTGATTATTTATTTATTTATTTATTTTTTCGAAGTTATGGAACTTCAGTCATATGGTGTCGGCCATGTGGTATTCGAAGTTCAGTAACTTTGATTTTCTAATAGGTAACCAATTTTTTTGTCTTGGAAAACCATTTTTCTAGTCGCTATCACATCAGCTAGACAAGTGTCTGAACTCCAGGCTCTATCTTCCAAGTCTCCTTACTTGATTTTACAGGGTATCCTAGTGGACCAACCCATCTTTTTTTATCTAAGGTAGCTTCCAAAGCCAACATTAATCAGGTCATTAACCTCACAGGTTTCTTTCCAAATCTTTCAAATAAGGGAAAGTACATGCTCCATCTTTTGGATGTGCATAGACAACTCCACTTTTATCTCCATAGAAACAAAGTCACACTTGCCAAACGGTTAACCAATTGTATCTCCTTTGTCTCCACTAAAAGGTTATCCTTGCCTAAGCCCCTTACAGCTCATTCTACGAGGTCTATGGCAGTCTCCTCAGTCTTTTGATCAAGGTTCTCCATAGATGACATTTGTGCAGCTGCTGCTTGGACTGATGCCAATACTGTTGTTGCTGATTACAAACTGGATTTGGTTTCCAGGAACAGAGATGTTTTTGGTGCTGCAGTACTCCGGAATATCCTTCCATGAGGGCCACCCAAGGTTCAACTAGCTTGGTACTCTGCCCCATCAGTTGAGAAATAAAAGAAAATGACACCACCAGATAAAGTTTTGTAGTTACTGTAACATTCCATCCGTTGTCCATTTTCATTCTTCATCAACTTCCCATCCACCTACCCCTTTCCCTTGCTCCTGGAAAGACCTATGAGTTCTCTTTGGGAATTGCTGTTATTTGTTTGAGCTCCAGCTCTTTTTCTTATTCTATCCTTTAAGGTTTTGTTCCTTTTTCTGTAACTGCACCAGACTCTGAAGTATGTCAAGTCGGCAGGGCATTATGGGTAAATGGAGGAGCCCAAGAGTTAGGATCCAAAAATCTGGTAGAGGTGGCAGAGACGGATCAGTGTCACCATCAGTTGAGGAAGAATGAAAATCTACAACATAGATGGAATGTTAATGTTGAGTACATAACTTTTTTGCTGTATTTAACAATCATGCTGTGTCTTATTTGCAGCTAGCTTTGAGTGCTCTCTACTCATTATGTAAATGTTAGTCAATGAAAATTATCTGTGCATACTGTTTTGTAGCTTCCTGTTGATAAGAATATACTGGACCGAATTATATTAGTATGTAATTACCTTGGTTTTTTTTTCATGCAAGATGTTTTAACACCTAGGTAAGTTTGAGCCAATGAGGATCGTTAGTTACAGGGTAAAACAACACAAAAAAAAGGAATCCAAATCACAGTAATACCATGTAGTCATGAGTTACAGGCATCCTGGAATATGTCATCTTTGCTGCTGTTGGGAGTTATAATGACCTACCGCCATCTCCCCCCTACCCATTTGTCCATTGTGTGTGGACTCCTCCTTTCTATGGACCATGTCTTCCCACAGGGAATGCCTGGACAACCCCCCCCCCCCATGGGCACACCCACCCCTCCCTGCCAGTTCCTCAGATATACAAGTTGCTACTGATCAACTACATATTTGAAGGAATGAGTATTCCTGTGCAGTCCATATACTCCACATCTTCCAGATGAGGCAGTTATTTTTGTTGATTGTTGCTGCACCCCTATTCCTCTGACTGGTATAGTTTACATGTAGCACTTAGGGAATTTTTTATTTGATTTATGTTTTGTTGGCAGGGTTAGTCCCGCCAAGTTAGTGGTCTGTGTTCGGGGAATGTTGCAACAGGCTTGCAGTCCATTGTTGTTTTTAACCACCTTCCAAAGCAGCCATACTTGAATCTAACTTTTTAATATGATTTAACTAATGGGCAGTCACACAGGTAACATTGCTGTGTAGCCCACTACTTGGTTTTCTGTGACACACAAACTTTGGGACCAGCCAACATGAGTTAGCAGTACTGCTGTTTTAACCTGATGAAGTCTGGCCTCGTTCTTCAGATTATTAGCAAAATATCCCTGTGCAGTCATGAACACACACAGTGGCTTCCTGCAGACGTCTGTGCAGTGTATTGATTTAACTTTGACTTTATTTTCTTTTAAGCATTGTAAAGGCCTGTTACAGTAATAGTATTCTTGATTTGAGCAAATGTTAGTCTCTCTTGCTTTTCTTTTCAGCCATCAGTCTTACGTGATTAGTTTTGTGGTGCCCAATCAGAAGAAATTAACTGCTTTGGCAGAGAAACGAGGCATTAAGGGAACCTGGCAAGAGCTTTGTAACATTCCAGAGATGGAAACAGAAGTTTTAAATGAAATCAGACAGGAAGCGCGTAAACGTAAGTATAGTTATGTACTGATGTAATTTTCTATAAATGCCTTGGGCAGATGAACTGATACCAGTAGTAATCATATGCAACAACCATACTTAGTCTTTGTTTGCAGCTAGCTTTTGAGTGTTCTGCACACATTATACAAATGTTAATCTATGAAAAATATCCATGCATACTTTTACGGCTGCCAGTGCATTGTAATAGTATTTAATTACCTTGCATATGTTTTTGCATGCAAGGTGTTTAATATCCAGGTTACTTCCTCATTTTATTTTTTTCTTTTAACCTGCATTTGCAATATATTTCACATTTCATATTAAACACTGGAAATTCACAGGTGGAGGAGATACTTATTTTTAAGTGGTCTTTAACAGTTTCTTTGGAGACTGCTAGGAAAGGAAGAGCAGTCTGTGTACCTGTCATATGTGCATTTCTCTTTGGTGTGGTAGTACACGATACTGTTTGTGTTGTGGCTGTTGCACTTTTCTTTGGCTTATAATGTAGAATCATCTTTGTAAGACAGAGTTGCAGACCTCTTTGATATGTAATATGTCACTCGTTTGCAAGATAGAACATTTTTCCTTGATTTGGCTTCATTCAGTATCTGAATAGAAAACTATGTACCTTTTCAGGTTTAATCTGCAGTAGATATTTTATCATCAGATGATATCAAACTTCACTAGAAAGCAGATTGTGAAGTGAGTTGAAGGATGTGGTTTCAGTCTTGAAAGGCCATACAGATTCATGGTTTTAGATTGCTAGCAGCTTTCATTGACCTCTGGAATCTAGTTTGATATCTCCTCAAGGCAGGTCTTTGTATAGACAGCATGATGTTCTTCGTCTTCCATTGCTGCAGTCCTTACTAGTGGGTATAGTCCGCATCCAGTCGGCCCGAATACCAGAGTATAAGGCTGACGTCGGTCAGGGCGCATTAGTCTGACGTCAGTACGTCAGGGTACTAATGCGCATGACCGGCGTCATATCCTCAGTCTTTTTTGCCGCGTGGTCCGATGCAGAAGCAGTTTTGCGAGTGCAGGTTGGCGTTCTGAAATCTTTCCGAAACCGGAGTTTCAGACCGAAACAGAGTTGGCTAAGTACCCCGTTGGGGAACATTTTTGTTTTTTCTTGCCTCAGCATTTTACCGGATGTCAGAAAAAGTGAATAACTGTATTTCTTGTGGGAAACAGATACCTCATAGGGATTACCATACCTTGTGTATACCTTGTTTAGGGCCTGAGCACGACGTTGTTGGTTGCCGCTCTTGTGCTAGGTTTAACAAACGCACTATTAAAAGGAGGTTAGACTGTGCCAGGTTAGTGTTTGGGAAGCGTTGCAATTATAAAATGCCGCCGGATGCTCCGCCCGCTTCGTCCAAGAAACGCAAGGACAAAACAGCGAAGCCTAGGGTTGATGAACCGGCAGTCCCGGACGTCGGTTCTTTAGGTGGCTCAGTGGAGCCAGAGGTTTTGCCAGGAGTTTCCATAGAGTCCCAGGCAGAAACTTTACTGTTAACAGGATGTGCCCTCTCAGGAGGTAGGCCAGGCTGAGGGGGCTTCTCAGGTGACTGTTCTTCCCTCTCTTCCCAAGGTAGTTAGAGCCTCTCCTTCTGTTGCCAAAACTTCTTTGAGAGGTAGGCCTAGTTTAGCTTCAGTGGGGGCTTCTCCTAGCATTTCAGGTTCTGTCCCTAAGAAACATATGCTTAAAATGGCAGAAGATTTGATTACTATGATTAGAGGTTCTATGCCCCCGCCTGATAAGAGGCCTAGGGTGGAACCAGACTTTGATAGTTTTGAACAGTGTTCAGAGGCTTCAGGGTCTTCTGCGGAAGACTTGCAGGAGTTTCCTACTTATTCTGATTCTGATGTAGATGATTCCACTCCTACAGCTACTCCTCCTGAGGATTTCTCATTTTCAGAAACTCTGCATTCCATGAGGGAGCACTTTAAATGGGAAGGCCAGGATTACTCTGATTCCAGGAAAAGGCTTAGGGAATTCTTGTTTTTACCCCAGCATAGGCCCTTGGCTATTCCTCCTGTGTTGAATGTAGTGGAAGATGTTTTTGCAGAGGCTTCCCTGAACCCTGACTCTTTGCCCCCTGCTCCTGTTAAGCCTGATAGGTATTATAGGGTGCCCGAAGCTCATAAGTATTTGTTTAAGAGTCCCAGGGCGGACCCAGAAACTATTTCTCAAGGCCCTAAAGGTGTTAAAGCTTCTTTGGTTAAAAATCCTGTTCCCACTGATAAAGAGGCAAGGGCTTTGGATAGGTGGGGAAAGAAAGTGTATACTTCTTCCACTCTAGCCATGAGGGCATTGAATTGTCAGTTTCACATGCTAAAATATCAGAATTACCTCCTTTCACAATTAAAATCTAAGGTGGATGCTTTGGCAGGAGGTATTGAGTGTAAAGAGTTGCTGGATTTGGTTCATGTGTCTGAACAAGTGGGTAAGCATTCTTTGCAATGTGGTTTTGATGCTGTACAGGCCTCCTCGAGGGTGGCCGCTACTAGTTCTGTTCTTCGCAGGCATGCCTGGTTGAAGGATCAGAATTTAGCTGAGCATGTTCAGACAAGGATTTTGGATGCTCCTTTACAGTCTGATGTGTTGTTTGGATCGCCTGTGGAAGCAGTTTTGAAGGAAATGGAGGACAAAGCTAAGTCTATGCAAACTGTTAAAGATTTTTTGCAGGTGCAGCCACCGAAGTTTAGTAGAAATTGGCCTGCTAAGGGGTGGACATATCCTGCTTATGATTCCCAGTCTAGGGGTAGGTCTAGACGTGGTAGGGGCAGGGCTCAAGGTTCTTTTAGGCCTAGAACAGGGAGTTCCCCTGCTCAGACTTCTGGTGAGGGCAGGGGTCAGTCCTTTCGTAAACAGACCCAATGACCTGTCTTTTCCGCTGCCAGTAGATTCTCGTCTGGCAGCTCCTTTGGGAGGAAGACTGTCTCTTTTCAAAGAAAATTGGGATTTAATTACTCAAGACAAATGGGTGTTGGATGTCATTCACCACGGTTACAGATTTTATTTCCATACAATGCCCCCTTTCAAAGGCATGCCAGACGTTCCTCCTCCACAAAGAAAAGAGGCTCACAAGCAAGTTTCTCAATTGCTCCAGATAGGGGCCATTCAGCCAGTCCCTGTATCAGAAAGGGGCCTAGGATTTTATTCTCGCCTGTTCCTAGTACCAAAGAAAGGGAACACGTGGAGACCAATTTTGGATTTATCTCTCCTCAACACTTATCTGGACATTCCCAAGTTCAAGATGTTGACGTTACAACAGCTTTTACCTCTGCTGGGCAAAGATCACTGGATGGTAACTGTAGATCTCAAGGAAGCTTACCTTCATGTGCCTATAAGGCTAAGTTGCAGGAAGTATCTGCGGTTTCGAGCTGGAAATTCTCATTATCAGTTCTCTGCATTGCCCTTTGGCTTATCTACTGCGCCCAGAATATTCACAAAGGTTCTGGCTCCAGTGATTGCTTACTTCCGGCTTCAAGGAATTCAAATCTATCCTTACTTGGACGACTGCCTGCTTCTGGCTCAGGAAAAGGAAGACCTTGTACAGCATCTGGAACATGTTATAGCAGTGCTAAGATGCCTAGGGTATTCTGTGAACGAAATAAAGTCCAGTCTAGTACCCTCTCAAGACATGTGCTTTCTGGGTGTGAGACTGAATACAGCAGCCCAGATGGCCTTTTTAACCCCGGACAAACAACAGAATCTATCACTTTACTTCCATCAATTATCTCATCAGTCCGTGCTGACTGCAAAGACAGTCCTTCAGGCATTAGGGTTCATGGCATCTTGTATTCTGGTGCTTCCCAATGCCAAACTGCATATGAGGAAGCTACAATGGTATCTCAAAAATGTATGGACACAGCACTGCCAGGATTTGGACACTGTCATTCAAATAATACCTTGCCTTCAAAAAGAATTTTTGTGGTGGGCTCAGGAATGTCACCTAAACAAGGGACTCTCTGTGACCCGGCCAGAGGCGAGTCAGATTTTAACGACAGATGCCTCGGACATTGCTTGGGGAGCTCATCTAAATGGAAAGTGGATACAAGACAAGTGGCCTGCCAGACTACTGCATCTACATATCAACATGAAGGAGATGTTAGCAGTCCATTTTGCATTAATGGCTTTCAAGGAGTTACTTCTTCCAGGGCAGGTGTTGATTCTAACAGACAACACAACTGTCATGTGGTACATCAACAAGCAAGGGGGAACACATTCTTATCCTCTATGCAGGCAAGCAATGATTTTATGGGAGACTGCGCTAAGCTTGCAACTAACTCTTCAGGCAAGGTTTCTGCCAGGAGCACAGAACTCCTTAGCAGATGTGTTAAGCAGACAAATCATGGATCCCCACGAGTGGAAACTGGATCTTCATGTATTTCAGAAATTGACAGTGTCTTGGGGAACTCCAGACATAGATCTGTTCGCTTCTCCACTAAACCACCAGCTGCCACAGTATTGCACAAAGGGGTTTCATCACACAGCTTGGAAAGTGGATGCTCTGTCTTTCAGTTGGAAGAACCTTCATGTGTATGCCTTTCCTCCTCTACCTCTTCTTCCAAAGGTACTATTAAAGGTCAGGCAAGACAGGCCAAGGATGATTTTGATAGCTCCAGATTGGCCTCGGCAACACTGGTACCCACTCCTCCGGAGTCTGGTAAGGAAGCCTCCATGGCCTTTGCCTCTGATTCCTCATCTGTTATCTCAGCAGGATGGTCATCTGCTCAATGTCAAGCTTCACTCTCTTCATCTAACAGCCTGGCATATTCTGTATTGAAGCACAGCAGGTCTCAACTTCCTCAACAAGTTTTAAATGTGATTATGGAAGCTAGAAGACCTAGTACAAGGAAAGTGTACGCAGAAAAATGGAAGAGATTTTTATTTTGGAGTACAGCGAAGAATTTGCAGGTTTCTGAGCCTAATTTGAGTGCGGCTCTTCAATACCTTACTGAGTTATTGGACAAAGGTTTGTCCTTCTCTTCTATTAAGATTCATGCTGCAGCAATTTCGTCTCACTATGATTGTGACCCACCATTGTTTTCGCATCCTTTGTTCAAGCAGTTTCTTCGAGGGGCAAAATATAAGGCCCCACGTGAGCTCCTACTCCTGCTTGGGATCTCAATTTTGTGTTGGAAAAACTTACTCTACAACCTTTTGAGCCTGCGGCTACTGCTGAATTGAAATACTTGTCATGGAAGACTGCTTTTCTGTTGGCTATTACTTCTGCAAGAAGGGTGTCTGAGTTGCAGGCCCTTATGGCAGTAGAGCCATTTTGATTTTCCATAAGGATAGGGTATCATTACGCACTAATCCTTCCTTTATGCCTAAGGTGGTTTCTAATGTGGCTTTAAACCAAACTATTCATTTGCCTACGTTTTATGCAGACCCCCAAAATAAAGGGGAAATGATTTTGCACACTTTAGATGTACACAGGCAATTGCGTTATTATTTAAGCAGGACTAAGGATTTTAGGCAGTCTCAGCAGTTGTTTGTTTCTTTTGCTTTGAGTTCACAGGGCAAGCCTGTGTCAAAACAAACTATTTCTAGGTGGATTGGCTTTTGCATTGCATTTTGTTATTCCCATCATGGCAAGGAGATTCCAGCTGGGATTAGGCCTCATTCCACTAGGGCTACTGCCACTTCAACAGCATTTCTAAGGGGGGTGGCAACTAAGGATATTTTGGAAGCAGCTACTTGGAGTTCAGTGCATACATTCTCTAAGCATTATCACCTTCCTATCTACTCTAAGTCTAGGGCTGGTTTTGCCACAGCTGTTTTGCAAGGCATGTTGTCAGCTCCTCCTTCTTTATGATTTGCCAGCCTCCCTTACCTCTGCTTTGGGATTCTACCCACTAGTAAGGACTGCAGCAATGGAAGACGAAGAACATAGTACAGTTTTGTACCTACCATAAATGTAGATGTTCGAGGATTCCATTGCTGCAGTCCAATTTACCCTCCCTCCTTCCCCTCTGTGTTTAGGGGTGGTTGTGTAGGTGAGTTTACATGCTTATATTTTTGTACATGTTTTGGTGCAGGTCTTTTGGGCCTTGTCTTTTTAGGGTCTTCTGACATCTGGGGCAAGAAAAGACTGAGGATATGACGCCGGTCATGCGCATTAGTACCCTGACGTACTGACGTCAGACTAATGCGCCCTGACCGACGTCAGCCTTATACTCTGGTATTCGGGCCGACTGGATGCGGACTATACCCACTAGTAAGGACTGCAGCAATGGAATCCTCGAACATCTACATTTATGGTAGGTACAAAACTGTACTTTTCTTTTATAACATGTCACCAAGCAGGGAGGGCCAGGTCCTGCCTTCTACAGAGCAACGGTGTGCTGCTCTTGTCTTTAATGAAGTGTTTCCCGTGGCAATACATCTCCAAGTCTGGGTGAAGGTCATGCCAGATGTCCTAAGCAGAGTAAACTTTAGTGCTGAAATTCATATTGCTGTAGTTGTACCATCGAGGAATGCCCACTGCCAGGAATGTTGCACCCCACTTCAGTCAGCTGCAATACACAAGGAGTGTGTGTTTATGTGGAACTGGCTGTATAGTCTCCTGTTCCCTGCCCCCCTTTGCTGTGTTCCAGAGAGTCGTTTGAATGTTTCAGTTAAAAGCAGAACATCTCATTTTGATTTTCCCATCATGGCCAAGACTTTGTTTTGCATATCTTTCTAGTAAATGTTTGTCCAGTAATGAAACTTCCATTTTACCCTTATGAGTCTCTTCACAAATGCAAAGTGTCCTTGCTGTACATGCAGGGTTCTTGGACTGACAACTATTCTCCAGGGCTTGTACATTTGTCATATATGGTTGTTAAAAATGGTGCAGACGTTTTTGAAACAAAAACTTTTCTGTGAAATGAGAGAGATTTGTTATATAGGTTCAAAACCATTTCCTTTCCCAGTTCATATTTCCTAATAAGAGTGCTGAGTTACTTGAAAGAGCTGTGTGTGATTCAGGTTTGAGATGTTCAGTCACGGTTTGTCATAAATACATTTCACAAGGGTGAAGGAGAGTTCTTGATAGCACTGACACTGATTAGGAACATTTAGTAGTAGTAAACTACTCTGCTCCTTGTTGTTAAGATTGTACTCCTCCATTGCACTAAATTTCATGTTGGGGAAATTTACACCTGTCCATTTTTAATGGCTTTGACATTGTACAGTTGATGTTCATCATGTTACACTGCTGCAGTCATCACAGTTGGGTTATCCTGCCGTCAGGCGGTCCCGCAGTCGGCCCGAGTTCCAAAGTCTTGGTCCGGAGTCTGTTGCTGTCACTTCTTCCCAGACATCAGTGCGCCAGGGGTATATAAGATGCATCTGATGCCATTTTCTTCAGACTTTCTTGCCGGGCAGTGCCCGAAGCAGAAGAAGTTAGCAAGTGCCGGTCGGCCGACTCCTGAGATTTTCAAATCGAATTTCAGACTGAAGTCTTCATAAAGCTAAGTACCCTGTTGGGGAACCTTTTCTTGCCTTAGTCCGATGTCAGAAAAAGTTAGCAATTGCATTTCTTGTGGGAAGCAAATACGTCATAAGGACTATCATTCTTATTGTATTCCTTGCCTAGGCCCAGACCACGACATCACAGGTTGTCAGTTTTGTGCTAGATTTAATAAACAAACTATTAAACGTTGGTTTGATTTCGCCCGACATTATTTTGGTAGGAAATTTAATTATACCATGCCGTCGACCAACCGATGACCAGAATGCATAAAAAATGCATAGATAAGGACAGGCAGCCGAAATCCAAACCAGACTCCGAGGCCGCTGCTAGGCCAGTCGCTGGTTCTCTGGTTTTCAGTGAGGCGCCTACGCAGCCCCTGACAACCCCTGATTTAGAACCCCAGGCGACATCCGATTCACAAGCGGAGATTGCTAGGCCTCCACAACCTTTACCTTTAGGCCCTTCCGACTCAATACCTGAAGGAGATTCCGGTGCAGTTGAAACGCCTTCAGTTGCAGAAGGTGTCTTCAGACCGACTACACTCACTATTAAATCCTATGCAAAACTGAAAACTCCTTTAAAAACAAAGAAGACTGTACAGCAGTCTCCAGTACAAGGCCCCATGCCTAAGAAACAGATGCTTAAGATGGCTGAAAACTTAATTACCCTAATCAGGGGTTCCCATCCCCCTCCTGATAAAAGGCCAAGGCAGGAGGAGGACTACGCTTCCTCTGACCAGGTTTCAGTTTCCTCAGACTCTTCTGAGGAACAGGAATATTCCTTTCCCCCTTATGAAGATTCTGATGCTGAAGTCTATCCCTTCTGCATCTCCCCCAGAAGACTACTCTTTTGGGGAAACCTTACATACTATGAGGGAACATTTCCACTGGGAAGGCCAGGATTACTCTGATTCTAAGAAAAGGCTCCGAGAGTTCCTTTTACTACCCCAGCATAGACCACTTGCTATTCCACCTGTGTTAGACATTCTGAATAAACATCATCCACAATCTAGCTTTAACCCAGATTCACTACCTCCAGCACCAGCCAAACCAGACAGATACTACAGAGTCCCTGACTCTCACAAATTCCTGTATAAAAGCCCTGTTGCTGACCCAGAAACCATTTCCCAGGGTCCCAAAGGGGTTAAGGCCTTTATTGCTAAAAATCCTGTGCCCTCTGAAAGGGATTCTAAAGCACTAGACAGATGGGGAAAGAAAGTATATACCTCAGCTACTCTAGCTATGAGGGCCTTAAATTGTCAGTTTCACATGCTGAAATATCAACAATATCTGATGTCTCAATTAAAACAAAAAATGCTCGCACATACAGACCAGCTAAATTACAAGGAAATGCAAGATTTGTTGCATTCAGCTGAACAAGTGGGAAAACATACTTTGCAATGTGGATTTGATTCATTGGAAGCTTCTTGTAGAGCAGCAGTGACAGGGTCTGTCATACGTAGTCATGCTTGGTTAAAAGAACAAACTTTACCTGATCATGTTAAAGCAAAGTTATTGGATGCACCTTTACAGAAGGATGTTTTATTTGGTGTAAAAGCAGAAGAAGTTTTAAAGAAAATGGAGGATAAGGCAAAATCTATGCAGACGGTCAAGGATTTTTTACAGGTTCATCCCCCTCGTTTCAGCAGAAATTGGCCAACCAAAAACTGGTCCTTTCCAGCTTCTGCCAGACCACAGAGGGGCAGATACAGACGCCCAAGAGGCAGAGGCCAGCGACAAGGCTGTTACCCACCTCGACAATGGAGTGCCACAACCCAAAAAGGAGGAGAAGACAGGTCTCAAACTACCAGAAGACAAACACAATGACTTACCCCTCAGACTACCAAGCAAAACCCTCTTGGCAGCTCCCTTGGGAGGAAAACTAGCACTTTTTGCAGACAATTGGCACATCAACACAAAAGACAAATGGGCCCTAAATATTGTATCTCAAGGATACAGATTCCACTTTCACACTTTGCCAAGGATAAAAGGAATGCCAAACCTGCCACCAAATCAATGGGCAGAGGCTCAAAAGCAAATTTCAGCTCTCATGGACATGAGAGCCATTCAACAGGTTCCTACACAGGAGCAAGGACAAGGATTTTACTCAAGACTGTTTCTAGTTCCCCGAAAAGACAAAGCCTGGAGAGCCATTCTGGACCTCTCAATTCTAAACACATACCTGGAAGTACCCAAATTCAATATGCTAACACTACAGCAACTTCTTCCCATGCTGGGCAAGAAGGCTTGGCTAGTAACGTTGGACCTCAAGGAGGCATACCTGCATGTCCCTATCAGATAGAATTGCAGAAGATGCCTCTGATTTATTGCAGGTTCAACCCATTACCAATTCTCTGCACTGCCGTTTGGCTTATCTGCTGCACCCAGGGTCTTCACAAAATGCCTGGCACCAGTAATTGCATACTCAGAGGGATTCAAATATATCCATACCTGGACGACTGCCTTATTCAAGCAAAAAGCAAGGACATTCTTTTAAAGCATCTGGCGTTTGTCAAAAACCTACTAAGTTGCCTAGGGTACACAGTAAATGAAAAGAAGTCAAAACTAGTGCCCTCACAAGACATAATATTCCTGGGTGCCAGCTTAAATACAATGGCCCAGATGGCTTATCTCACGCCAGACAAGCAAGGACAACTGACTCAATACTTCCAAATGATGGCAACAAAGACCCAACTTCCTGCAAGAAAAATTCTGCAGGGCTTGGGATTCATGGCATCTTGCATACTACTAATACCATTTGCAAAACTGCATATGAGGAAATTACAGTGGTATCTGAAAAAGCGTATGGACCCAACACAGCCACAGCTTGGAAACAATAATTCCACTCATTCCCTGCCTTCAACAAGAGTTTCTATGGTGGGCTCAGGCATGTCACCTCAACAAGGGCCTTTTACCTTACCTACAGCCAGGCAAACTATAACAGATGCATCGGATTATGCCTGGGGAGCACACATGGCAGGACAGTGTATTCAGGGCAAATGGTCTGCAAACCAAAGGCATCTACATATCAATCAAAAAGAGATGCTAGCTGTACAAAATGCCCTAACAGCTTTCAAGGACCTCCTACATCCAGGACAACTCCTAATAAAGATGGACAACACCACAGTGATGTGGTACATAAGCAAGGGGGCACACACTCCTACCCCCTATGCAGACAAGCAGTGACCTTGTGGAACACAGCACTGACCTACCAAGTTCAACTACAAGCACAATTCCTGCCAGGAAAGAAAAACACATTGGCAGACTATCATAGCAGAAACATCACAGATCCTCACGAGTGGAAACTAGATCCACAAGTATTCGCAATGATAACTCAAAAATGGGGGAGCCCAGACATAGATCTGTTTGCTTCCCCCCAAAGCTACCAACTACGGATATTCTGCACAAGGACATACCACACACTAGCTTGGAAAGTGGTCGCCCTCTCATTCATTTGGAAAACATTGACAGTGTATGCCTTTCCTCCACTGCCTCTTCTGGCAAAGGTGCTGCTGAAAGCCAGATTAGAGAGGCCACAAATGATACTCATTGCTCCAGACTGGCCACGCCAGCACTGGTATCCAATAGTAAGGAACATGGCTCAAGGCCCACCATGGATTTTACCTACAATTCCTCACCTGCTCACTCAGCAAAACGATCAGATTCTACACAGCCAGCTCAAGACTTTAAATCTGGCTGCATGGCAAATTGCCTAAACAACCAGTCAACACTTCTCTCTAAAGCTGTGATGGACGTCATTCTGGAGGCCAGGAGGCCCAGCACCAGGAAAGTCTATTCAGACAAATGGAAAAGATTCTGCACCTGGAACCAGGCTAAATGCCAAAATCCCCTTGTCCCAAATATTCCTCAGGTTCTTCAATATTTAACTGAGATGTTGCACAAAGGGCTTTCCTTCTCATCTGTTAAGATCCACGCCTCAGCTATTTCAGCTCAATACAACACGGATCCTCCTATATTATCACATCCATTACTAAGACAGTTCCTCAGAGGGGCTAAGAACATAAGACCGCCCCGGAGAGCACCAACACCAACTTGGGATCTCAACTTTGTTTTGGAAACAATTACACTTCCGCCCTTTGAACCAGCTTTCACAGCTGATCTACCGTTCCTATCCTGGAAAACTGCCCTGCTGCTAGCAAAAACTTCAGCATGAAGAGTCTCAGAACTACAGGCCCTAATGGCAGTGGAGCCTTTCATAATTTTTCATCAAGACAGTCTCTCTTTACGAACTAACCCTTCCTTTATGCCAAAGGTGGTATCCAGTGTGGCCCTAAACCAAACCATTCATTTGCCCACCTTTTATCCAAACCCCCAGAACAACGGGGAAAGGCTCCTACACTCTTTGGACATTCAAAGGCAATTACGTTACTACTTGGGTAAAACTAAGGCTTTCAGAAAATCTGACCAGCTCTTTGTATCATATGCTGCAGGATCTCCAGGAAAAGCTATCTCAAAATAGACCATTTCAAAATGGATAGGACATTGTATCCATTTCTGCTACACACACCATGGGAAATCTGTGCCTGGTAACATCAGACCCCATTCCACCAGGGCTACAGCAACATCAACAGCCTTCCTCAGAGGGGGTACCAACCAAGGATATTTTGGAGGCTGCAACTTGGAGTTCAGTGCACACCTTCACCAAGCACTATCACTTACCTCTATACTCTAAAACCAGATCTGGCTTTGCCACTGCAGTTCTGCAGGGCCTACTAGCTCTCCAAACCCTGTTTAGTTCCACCACCCATCCTTAGCTTTGGGATTCAACCCAAGTGTGATGACTGCAGCAGTGTAAAACAATTAACATAGTACAGTTTTGTACGTACCATAAATGTAGATGTTAGAGTGTTCACACTGCTGCAGTCCAGGTTACCCTCCCTCCATCCCCTCTGAACTAGCTGGACTTATCTATACCTTTCTATCCTATACAACCTCTGTGGTGTATTTGCTTGTGACTGAAGGTATTGTTTTTTATTTTTATATGTATATTTTTATATAGCAATATGTATTGCCTACCTATTGGGGGCACCTGACATCTGGGGCAAGAAAAACTGAAGAAAATGGTGTCGGATGCATCTTGTGTACTCCTGGCGCACTGATGTCAGGGAAGAAGCGACAGCAACTGACGCCAGACCAAGACTTTGGAATTTGGGCCGACTGTGGGACCGCCTGATGGCAGGATAACCCAAGTGTGATGACTGCAGCAGTGTGAACACTCTAACGTCTACATTAATGGTAGGTACAAAACTATACTTTTCCAAGCTCCATTTTCTTACAGGAACTGAGCCTTTTAGGTAACTTTCCTGAAGGACATATTTTTGCTTAGCATAAACCTAATCTGTATTCTCAGTCTTTATTGTAGGTAATTTTAAATGGTCTATCCAGACACCTGTGTTTTCTTTTACAGTGGAGCAGTAGGGGAAGAGATATGTTCCAGGAGTTGAAGCATTTTTCCTGCCTGTCCAGTGGTCCATATCTTTTAAAAATGTCCTTACAATTTTTACATTTTCTGCTAAGGGTATATTTTGTAAGAAGGTCACCAAGTGTTCCCTGCGAATGTAATTAGTTTTATTTTTTATTTTATTTTATTTTACATTTGTTGACTGGGCTAGTCCAGCTGGTTATATGTCCATTTTCAGCAGAGGCCCAGGGAGAAAAGCTCCTCGAAGACACAGTAAAATTTATATATAAAAATAACAATATTTAACAGGTACAGGTACAATACAAAATTAAGCAATTTTATACATGATAGATTTTACAGATGTGGGAACATTAAATATATAAAAAAATATTTTCACTTCAAAACATGTCTGCTTACAGAATCATATGACTTGTAACATTTGTTAGTTATAGGTAGGTACTGTTGACATTTTAGGGGCATTGATGAAGACATTTTAGTAATATATAAGGTCTGTTATCTTTATGGTTTTCAATAGGCAATTAGTATATACAGTTAATGAGACAGGCGTCTTTGTGAAAAAAGAATGTGTAGTTAGTCTGAGTACACACAGGGACATAACCAATGGGATTTAATGTAGGTTTTCAGCTTTCTTTTAAATTGTGTTAGTGAGGAAAGGGAGGTCAAGTCACTGGGGAGAGAGTTCCAGGTTTTACCCACGGTATTGGAGAATAGAGAGTCACCAGCCATATTGTAGGTTTTACTATTTGTACTAATATTTTATTAGATGAGCGTAGGGTCTTAAGGTTGTTGTAGGGGGTGATAAGGTTGGTAAGAATTGGAGTGTTAGTAGGCTGATTCAGGATTTTGTAGGCAACTGTTAATTGTTTAAATAGTTGACTGCTTTTAATTTTCCTTATGCCAAACATGGGAACCCTTGACTGACTTTGTTACCTGCAGTTTAAAATAGATAATCAAGTCTCCTTTCATTCATACTTAATTGGCAGCATAGCCTGAATGTGGTTTGTAAGCCTTGCACTTCTTTAGGGTAGGACAATGTTGAAACGTATTTTGTAGTAAGTCTGAGAACTGGGTAGGATGGTGACAGTGCATGTCAGGACAGAATTTTAAAAGTGAGCTCAAAGAAGAAGAGACTTTCAGTAGTGCTTGAGGTTAGTTATTCACCTGAAGTGCATAAACTGGGAGTCTAGAGTGGTGGATAGATCATGTGATGTTAATAGGGTTGTTTTAACTCATGCAGTCTCATAAAATGGAGCATGACCTTGTGAACTGGTTCTGTGCAGATCTTTTGGAGTGAAAGGTGTAAATAGTAACATTCCCTATCTGGCAATGACTGCATTTCTGTGTCTTGTACAAGGCAAGGTGAAGAGGGCTGCTGTCTTTGGTTTTAAAGTGTGGTACTGTAAATGTAAATGTAGTGATGGAGATGCTGAGGACTTGTAAACAGTCCAGAACTGAAGTAATTGGGGCCGTGGTCAGAAACAGTACATTATCAGTGAGATACAAGCAAAAGGAGGGAGGCAAAGGGAAAGTAAATGTCAGAATATTGTGAGGAAGGGAGCTAGTCAAAGAATTATGAACCACGTCAGGGGATATTGTAAAAGTCATTTCCAGATTTTGATGTCAAAGGCCAGCTTCTTCAGAACATAGATGTTTGTTCTGAAACCTACAAAGTCAGTAAGGTAGATATTTGATGTAAGATTTTTGGGTTGCATTACAGAGCTCTAGGCTACCTAGTGATATCCAGTATATGCTGCAAAATGTTCTTTTATATGGAATATTTCAGTGTCATCTTTACAGGAACAAAAATGTTAAAAGTGAAGGAAGAATTCAGTCCAAAGAAAGTGTTTGTATGTCCTTGTTTGTTCAGGCACAGCAGTAGAAGAGTCACCAAAGAACCCTCATCAGCAGGGACAACTGCTCAACATTTGAATTTTCAAACCACATAAAATGTTTGAATCCTTCCTTTCCCTGTCATGCTCTTGAGCCAAGGGAACTGGTTTTGGTAAGTGTGTTGTGGAGAAATAAATTTTGGTTTCCATGGAATGGTAGGAGGAATGATTTATTTTGAATGCTTGGATTTTTTTTTTTTTTTTTTTTTTTGAGCAAGGGTGCACTTTAGGGTACACATTTGCTGCCTTTTCCTGCTGTACAGCCTGACCAAGCAGCGTTTACTTTAGGAGGAGGTCCTTTCCTAGAAAGATTCTGTTATTAGATATAGTATTCCATTTACAGAAGTTTGTTTACTGCTCAGTTTTTCTCCCCAAAACAAATTAATAGGTTAGGCCCATTACATATTTAAATGACCTTGGACAGGTTCTTTCAGTATGAAGTTTAAAAGATTCTGCTCTTACCTTTTACTCTTTCAAAACCAAAATTGATAAAGCATGATAGGGATTTTTTTCAGTGTACTAGACAATAGGGATGGTTTAGTGTTACATCCATTTTAATTCTGACCATGGAAGGGTTCAGAAATTTCAAATAAGGGATCAGAACTTTAGTTCTAAGGCATTGCTCTTTAGCTGAACCTCTGTTCTTTAGGTGTTACATTTATCACTGCCTGTCTTCCAGACCAGTGTGTGCAGTTTTCTGTAACTGCTTGACTATCTGTTAGTGACGCCCTCTAATGATGGGCCAGACTCCTAGTCCTTTCTTCCATTTTTGGTGGGTTTCATTTGATAACAGCAGTCACAGTTGACTGCAAACTGCAGGTTGCAATTTCTGATTCTGGAGTCACATCAGAAGAAAGCACCGGTGACTCTGGAAACACTAAACTACTTCTGATAACACTGTAAAGCAGTGCTGCATCTCAAACATCAACATCACAAGAATTGATAATACCTACCATACTGTTAGGTGCATTGTACCCGCGGTGGTGGTGCTGCGGTAGCATTGTCGCCTCACAGTAAGACGCTGTCCAGTTCGATTCTCAGCTAGAGCGTCTTCTGCGTGCAGACATGCGTGAATGGGTGTACCTTTGTTGAAGGTTGTGCATCAGGGCTGGTAACTCAGCACATAAAAATCAACTACCAATCATTAGCGGACCGGAGTTCCGCTGTGGCGACCCCTAACCGGGAAAAAGCTGCAAGACAACAGCAGACTACCCATGGCACTGTAGCTTTGAACTTAGTGAATCAGTGAACTTGAATGGAGTAACCCTGGAGTCTTTCTTGTTCTACTTCAGACCTGAAGTGGTAGATGCATATACTGAAGCTGTCTGTCTAGATTTGAAGGGACAGTGCCTTGCTGATTACACTGGAATCCAAGCAGAAGAATGCATCACTTTGTCAAGACATTAATGTCTGTATGGAACTGGACCAAAAGCTGTTTACTGCTGGAGTTTCCAGTAAGGTAGCAAGCAGTACACACCACTTCTTGATCAGAACTTATGAGTGGGAACTTGCCCGTAACTTGGTCCTAGATTTTTTGAGGAATGGCAAGCCCTAGAAAGAAATCAAATAAACATCACTGTAAAAATTCAGCCTTGCTGCTTTCTAAAGCCATGAAATGGAATGTTGTTCTTGAACATCTTGTCCTTCTCTTGGTAGGCATTTCTCCCCTTTTCTTACTCTAGTGGCAAGGTACAATGTGAGAGGCAGTTAGTCCTAGTATTTCCACATTGATAGCATCAGATATGGTTTCCAGTTTTCTCTTCCCCAGCAATTTTCTGGTACCTCCAACCTATTCCTGTGAAGGAGAATTTGCTGTTCTCTGTGAATGGTATTTTCAGAGGGCAGATTGTTGAAGCTTCATACTTTGCACCAAAGTCATAGTTGCTTATTTTGAATTCTCAAATTGTTTCAGAGACCCTTTTGGTAGACTAATAAGGAGGCTACCTAGGGTTTCATCCATTTCCATGGGAAAGCTTTGCTCTTTGAGTGCAAGTAAAGGCACTGAACCGTTCCCCCTTTGCAACTCTAATTAAATGATAGGCTCTGTATTTCCTTTTTAAAGCAGAATCACAGTCTCTCACTGTTAGTTCACAATTCTGATTTCCGCCTTTCGTGACCCTACTGTACTGAAGGATACATTTCTGCAGTGTAAGACTTTACTGAGAGTTTTTATGTTGGTGTTTAGCTTACATTAAGCTCTGGCCTCAGCACATGACCTGAATTGTGTCTTAGAAAGATTGGAGCACAAACCTTTTGGACTTTCAAGGTTTTGAGGTCTTATAGGTTCACAGGTTTATACTAGACCAGACTCTTTACAAGCCTAGCCATGCAACCCAACCTAATTTTGTCTTGGACTTCCTTGGACACCTTTATGGTGGGGTATGTTCGTAAAGAGATAAAATGTATGTGTAGGGGGGTGTTAGTTGGGGGTTAGTCAGTCTCTGTCCATCAGAGACACAGGAACCAAACCAGGAGTAAATTTGCAATTTCCCATCCAGTGAGCAAGGTCCCTTATGAATAGAGTCAGGGTTGAAATCTGCTTCGTGTAGATGCACAGCTTATTCCACAGGGCAGGGATCCTTTAAGGTGCATTTCGGTCCCTCCAACAGGTTCTGTTTATTCCACAGACTAAGTTCAGTTCCTTGGATCTAGTGTTTCTGGTGCTGTTTGTATTGCAGATGTACAAGATGCCCATCACAGCTGACTTTGAGAATTCGTTATATGCTTGGCATAGATCACCTCTCCGTAACCTGTAGTACACTGAGTACAAAGACAGGGACCTTAAGGCAATCTGTGTAGCACAGGGTATTCATACCCTGAATCCTCCTGCTGAGGAACCTTTGAGGGCATTCCAGCTGTTGCAAGTGCCTGGTTAGGTACATGCCAGAGGGGGCACTGTACTCAGTGATGGGTCTGATAAGGGCTGTGTAGAGGGGTATTATTATTTCCTTGGACCTGGATGCCACACCCTTGCTTGTGAGTTGGGTGACATATAAGGATTTTCTTACTGTCCTGCTTCCTGTTGGTCGAACACCAGATTGCTGCCTACATATGTTCCCAGAACCCTAACTCTTAGGGATGTCTTATCAATAAAGTAATTAGCTTGGGTGGACCGTTTCCCAAAGGGAGCTGTAATGCATTTCTTTGCATTGAGTTTCAGTCCATGGCTTTCGCACCAGTCATTTGTTTGTGTTGGAATCTCTTGTAGGATGCTGGTTAGGGGGGGGGGGGGGGGGGATCTATGGTAGCTCCCAATTTACATTCATCTATAAACTTGCTGGGCCAGAGGCCTTTGACATTAACCTTGACTTACGAGAAGTAGATGCCAAACAGGAGTGGACCCAACACGGAGCCCTGTGGTACTCCACTGGTTACTGGTCTTTTGGTGGAGGTGGTCTCACCAATCCTGACTCTGGGTCCTATCTGTGAGCCATCTAGCAGTCCAGTGAGTTATATACGGATTTATGCCTAGTTCTGACAGAGTGGGGTATTGTATCAAACACCTTAGCCAGGTCAAGGTAGGAGATATGCACCATTTTCCCCTCATCCATAGCCATGATGTCTGTCGAAGTCTACCAGGTTGGGTAGGCAAGGCCTTCCCTTAACAAAGCTCGACTGGGATGGGTCCAACATCTACATGTTGAAACTGTCCTTTGTTGATCCACTTTGCATTTTAGGCTTGTCAGACTAATGGGTCATCAGTTGATGGTCCACCATTATGAAGAGGGATGACTGTTGTGGCTCTTCATTCACATGGCATGTAGCTTATTTTGAGGCTGTAGTTGGAGTGCCTCAAAGTGGTCCTACTATGTCATGTTTTAGACTATATAGGAGGGGAACCAGTGATACTGTGCGAGCCCAGTAAGGCAGTATTTTTAGCTTTAGGGAGCACCTTCAGGACCTGCTTCCTGTTGATATCTGGGGGATATGCTAGAAAGGATTTCACAGGTGATAGTGAAGGGGTGGGGGATGATTTTAGAGCTAAACTTAGCCAGTAGTTTTGCTATGTCATCATGGTCAGTGAATGTTGTGCCATTTACCACCAGTTCTGCACATTGCTTAGTATTACCTTTAAGATTCCTGACATAGCTGAAGAAGACCTTGTGATTTTCCTTAGTCTGGGAGGCTATCCTGACCTATAATTGGCCTTGTTGGACTTGATCAGAACTCGTAGTCTTTACCTGTTTGTAAACGCTTGTTTCTGGTAACTGTCTAGCAAAGTGGATTTCAGAGACTGGAGCATTCTGTTGTAAGGATTTGTTGATCTGATACTTTCAGTTTTTGATTTTGCCATCACATATGGGTCCGGACCTGATCCATCGGATCTGACTCAGCTGTTACCAAGCTCGTGGCAACCAAAAATTTCTTGGACACCTCCCCTTTCTCATAATGCACCTCTCCCTGTTACTTCAGATCTCGTTTGCCGCTTCATAAAGATGTGGTCTAAACCTTCTGCTGTTGGACAGTCAGGTGATATTTAGCGATTTTTTTCATAAATCTTTTTGTACTTTCTTGACCTTTTGGTACTCTGATTAGTTTTTCCTCCCCACCTTTTATTCTGAACAATTAGTTCCCTGCAGTAATTGTTTTATTAAGTTACTTTCCCTCCCATATAACCCCCCATGGGGTAACGTCACTACTAATGTTAGTAGCCTTACCCTTCTCGACCTTTCTCTTCCTTTCCAAAAAAAAAAACAATTATATTGAGGGGCATGTTACCCATCAGCCTTTGGTGAGGCCATTCCTGGAAGTCACCCCAAAACTGTCTAAATCTGCTTACTTGAGCTCTACTTCTAGGTTCTCTAGAAGTTTGGATTGAGGGAAGAAGAGACCTTCTCGGTTTCAACAGATTCCTCGTTGCTGAGACGTAAAACTTCTGATTCTGCTGAACCAGTAGCTCGGTTGGAACCTTCAGTGCCGAGTACATCTTTTTCAGCTCTAAGTCCATCCGGTAACAATAGCGCAGAGCCACTGCGGTCGGGTCCGACCTCCAGTCCATTCAAATCAATTGTCTCCCTGCTGAGGAGTCTGTGCTTCCCATCTGTACATACTGTGCCTTCGAGGTACCGTCTCCCTTTCTGAGCAGGTCGAAGTCTTCTTCAGTGTCATCTTCCCATTCTACCAGAAGCCTTATGGAAGAAGACGTGGAATGGAGGGTCCAGAAAACATTGTGGGTGCAGGGCATTACTAAGTCACTTTCGGCTTCTTCCCAGATGGTCCAAGATTCATCCAAGTCATCCATTCCACCTCTGGTTTCTCCTCTCCTTCCATCTTCAGGACAAGCCTCGGAGTTATTGGATCCAGTACACCCAGTGTATTCAGATCAGATCTGATTTTCGTTTCTTTGGATCAGACCTTTGCTCTGAACTCTTTGGCTTCTTTTTGGAGCTGGAGAGCTCTGAGCTGTAACAAGCCTCTCAGGCCACAGAAGTTAGACTCCCAGACCTGAACAGTCTATGCACCTTGGAGCTTCCACACAAGTCAGCTCAGCACTGGCTTATACCACAGACCAGCTGTTTTTGGAGCTGGAGAGGACTCTGTTTCACAGGCATGGCCTGTTGGAGCTGGAGTCCTTCTCCACTCAGGAACAGTCAGCCTTTGGGGCTCTGGAGAGGGCCACAGCTGCTTCTGCAACTAGGAAGTGACCTCCCCACTCAGATTTTCAGCCCCATCTACACCCTCTGCTCACATTTTCTGACCTGGACATTCCACAGGGACAGCAGGACCTTAGGCTTCAGAATACCCATCGGGGTACCCCTGCTTTTTCTGATACCTCCCCAAAGTATCAAATCACATAAGTATCAAATCACATAAATCTCCAGAAAATGAAGTACCACAAGGAGATCCCTACAAAAGGACTTTAATCTTCACAGAAATCCACCAAAAAGAAGTATTAAAAATCCACAGTGTTGCTCAGGAACAGGAAGCATTTGGACTCCACCGAGGAGTCAGCCATGGAAGACACTGACCTCAATGAGGGAGAAGGATCCCCATGATCACCTCTTGAGGATGTTTCCTTCAGAGACATCTTAGAGATTTTAAAAGAGAGGTAGCTTGCAGACCAGCAATCTTTCACCTGAGGAATCGATGTACCTGTGGCCTTCAGATCCCAACCGTGTACCTCCTGGGTCACTCCTCCCATCAATGAGCTAATAGAATTGATCTCTTGCCGGGTGTGGGAGAGCCCATATTCCATTGAGCCAACTCCCGGAGACCAGAAAAGATAATCACCACACCAGCTAACAGGAAGTTTTGGACAAAAGGGGTTGCACTAGATGCCATGGTCGTGGTGGCAGCTACCAAAAAGGAACTCTGAGGGAGAGTTCCACTATCCATCCTCCTAATAAGGATTCCAGAATGATGGATAAATGTGGGAAGCGAGTCTTTTCTTCATTGACTTTTGCCTTATGAGTGTTGAATACCTTGGTCAAGGAGCTATTGGATACCCTTGAGGGTGCCATAGTAGTGGGAGTCCGAGAAAAGGTTGCTTCCCAACTGGCAACCCTACATTCTATAGCTAATTATTCTATGAAGCTCATTGCACATTCAGCTGAGGGAACGAGTCGAGAGGTGAGTTCCATCCTATCTGTACGAAGGCATGCCGGGATGCGCCTATACAACTTTGCAGAGCCTTTTCAGTCTTCGTTTGTCAATGCTTCGTTTGACGCCATGTCCTTTTCAGTCCCAAGGTCAAAAATACGTTATCCAGAAGTGAAAAGGATGGCAAGACCCTTTCTGCTGTGGGTATATGTTTTACCGCACCTCAGAGATCTTGCCCTAAGGGTCACAGAGGTGGTGGTAAAATGTTCAAGAAATCACAAGGGTCTTACCAGGACACACATGGAGAGAGTTCCCACAGGGGGGCACAATTCCAGAAGATGCTACCCTCCTGGCAGAGGAGGCCCGTAGAACCAAGTGTCCAGAGAACTTTTCTTTGGGAAACTCTTCCAGCGATCCTGAAAGGAGGCCTGATTACCTACCTCTGGAGGTAATCGGGGTTTGACTATTCCTGCACTGGAGAGCCTGGCTAAAAATAAAGATTGATTGTATGGGTGCAAAGGATCATATCCAGAGTTTATCTAATCCCTTTTTCCCCACCAGCCCCCCCAAAAAAGAAAATCCCAGATGTTCCACCCAGTCAAAGGGATCAAGCGGTCTTTCAAATTCAGAAACTGTTGGACAAAAGAGTCATCCAAGAGGTCTCCCCCAGACCAAAGAGGTTGTGGAGCTTACTCAAGGTTCTTTTTAGTTTCAAAGAAAACAGGGAATGGAGACCAGTTCTGAAAATCAGCAGATTAAACAAGTCAGTTTGACACCACCAGTTCCGAATGGTCATGGTACAATACTTCCTTTTTTGGGACAGGGTGATTTGGATGTGCCCCAGAGACCTTCTGGATGCATACTACCACATAAAGAAGGACAGATGATCCCGAAGGCACCTATGCTTCTTGTCTGGGAGCCAGTTATTACCAGTTCAGACCACTGCCCTTTGGTCTCACTACCACCCCCAGAGTGGTCAAATGCTTGGCAGTGGTAGCGGCTCACCAGAGATGACAAGGATTCCATGTGTTTCCCTGTTTGGACAACTGGCTCATTTCCACCTCGACCAGGCATCTACTTATCCGAGCAAGAGACTCTGTTATCCAAATCTGTACAGAGCTAGATGTAACCATAAATTGCAAGAAATCTCACCTGGACCCTTCTCAAACACTGAAATTTATAGGAGCAGTTTTGGACATGACTCGGATGATTGCAAAACTTCCACCCTCCATAGTGCTATCAGGCACCAAACACACAAGCTGCCCCAGAACAAGAAGATAGCCACCTGTAGCTAATGGTAAATAAAGGTAGCTGGGGATTCTATCCCATATGTGAGGATGAAATGAAAATTGACAATACCAGATAAAGAATTTATATACTCATCATAATGTTTCATCTGTATTGTCGATTTTCATTTCTCCTCACATCCGCTCCCTCCAAGCCCCCAACACTTTGCTTCTGGTGGAGCGGGAAGATTAATTTTATTGCTTTGTTTACTTTTCTGCATACTCTAGAAATGGCCCCCCTTATGGGCTTTTTCATGTAAAATTTTCTCCATGTTCTCCGTCTGGACATGGTCTTAGCAAACAAGATATAGGCTTAGCAAACAAGATCTGAGGTAATGGGGAGAGGTGCGTTATGGGTAAGGGGAGGTGTCCAAGAGCTTTTTGGTTGCCACGAGCTTGGTAACTGCCAAGAAGGATCCGATGGATCGGATCCAGACCCATATATGAGGCGAAATTAAAATAGACTATATGGAGATGGACCGTTATGGTGAGTTCATAACTTTGTTTTTTCATGAGGATATGGTTTTATCCAAGATCCATCCCAAGGTCATCTGAGTGTACATTCAAGCAAACAGTACAGCGTTCCTTTTAAATCTGAGGTTGACGCATTACACCTGTTGCATAGTGCAACATATAGTGTAGCTTAAACAAAATGTAAACAATCCCATTCGTCCAGTCTATCAGTGGTCTTCAGATCTCTTGTCAGATCCAGGCTTTCAAAATGAGTGCTTTAGCTTTTGCCTCCTTTTGCCCCCCCCCCCCCCAATACTACATCTGTGTGAAGCTGTCTAAGATCTCATTTGCCACCATAATATTTGTTTGGATGGGATCTCCTGCACCTGCAAGCGAAGTGCTTTGATCATTTTGCCTCAGCCTACTCTGTCCTGGTCTTAGAACCCTTATACCCAGGTCTCCATAGAGGATTTTTCCAGATTGTCTCAGAATTTCATGAAATCCAGATGGTTACCTTATAAGAAATATTTTGCCCTTCTATTCCCTCTGCTCAAAGGAAAAGGAACGCTCCACCTTCAGCGATGAAGATTCAGAGGGGAGAAGGACTAGCATATGTAGACTGTTTCTTACCTTCTTCCCTTATTGATTTAGAATCTGCAAGCACCCTGTCCTCAGCATTACTGCATGAGGGCATGTCATTTGTGGATTAGATACAGGCAGATGTTCTTCGTCTCACATTGCTGCAGTCATAACCTGTGGGTAGTCCGCTGTCCTCGGTCGGCCCGAATACCAAAGTGTTAGGCTGGCGTCGGTCATGGGCGCTCAGAACTGACGTCAGTACGCAGTAGTACTTAAGCACATGACCGACGCCATATCCTCAGTCTTTCTTGCCGCATGGTCCGAAGCAGAAGCAGCGTTTGCAAGTGCCGTTCGGCATCCTGAAATTTTCGTTTTTCGAGTTTCAGACCGAAGACCAAGTTGGGCTAAGTACCCCGTTGGGGAATATTTTTGTCTTTTCTTGCCTCAGTTAATCCGGATGTCAGAAAAAGTTAATAATTGTATTTCTTGTGGGAAACAGATACCTCATAGGGACTACCACTCTCTCTGTATTCCTTGCTTGGGGCCTGAGCACAACGTAGTCGGGTGTCGCTTTTGCGCTAGATTTAATAAGCGCACCGTTAAACGCAGATTAGATTGTGCTAGGCTTGTTTTCGGTAAGCGGTGTAACTACAACATGCCGTCGGATCCTCCGACGCCCGCTACCGCTAAGAAGCGAAAAGATAAATCGTTAAAGTCTAAGCAGGATGAGTCGTCCGTTGCGGACGCCGGTTCTATGGAAACTACGGTTGAATCTGTGGATCCAGCCGAGGTTTCGGCTGAATCACAGGGGGAACCTTTAATTTTACAGGAATTGGCCTCTCAGGAGTTAGGTCAGGCCGAGGGGGCTTCTCAAGTTTCTGTAGTTCCATCATTGCAAAAGGTTATTAGGCCTTCTACTTCTGTCACTAAAGGCCCTACTAAAGCTAGAACTGGTCTTTCTGGCACAGGCATCAGCCCTAGTTCTTCGGGCTCTGTTCCTAAAAAACATATGCTGAAAATGGCAGAGGACTTGATTACTTTAATCAGCGGTTCTATGCCCCCTCCAGACAAAAGGCCTAGGGTGGAGACAGATGTGGAGGGATTGGAGCATTCCTCAGATTACTCTGAGTCTTCAGCTGAGGACATTCAGGATTTTCCTCCCTATTCTGATTCGGATGCAGAGGATTCTTGTCCTTCTGCTTCTCCTCCAGAGGATTTTTCTTTTTCTGAAACCCTGCACTCCATGAGGGAGCATTTTAAGTGGGAAGGTCAGGATTTTTCAGATTCTCGTAAGAGGCTTAGGGAATTTTTGTTTTTGCCACAACATAGACCTTTGGCTATTCCCCCTGTTTTAGATGTTGTTCAGGATGTTTTTTCTGAAGCTTCCCTTAATCCTGATTCTTTACCCCCTGCCCCTGTCAAGCCAGACAGGTATTACAGAGTTCCAGAGGCTCATAAATATTTGTATAAGAGTCCTAGAGCTGACCCGGAAACTATTAGTCAAGGACCTAAGGGTGTCAGGGCCTCTGTAGTTAAGAATCCAGTACCTCTGGATAAAGATTCTAGGTCTTTGGATAGGTGGGGTAAAAAGTGTATACCTCCTCCACGCTAGCTATGAGGGCTTTAAATTGCCAGTTTCATATGCTGAAGTATCAGAACTTTCTGTTAAGTCAGTTGAAATCTAAGGTGGATGCTGTAGCTGAGGGTATAGAGTGTAAGGAATTGCAGGACTTAGTTCATGCCTCTGATCAGGTTGGTAAGCATTACTTGCAGTGTGGCTTCGATGCTCTTCAGGCTTCTTCCAGGGTGGCTGCCACTGGTTCAGTTATTCGTAGGCATGCCTGGCTTAAGGATCAAAATTTGTCAGAGCATGTTAAAGCTCGAATTTTGGATGCTCCTCTTCAATCTGAAGTTCTTTTTGGTTCTCCTGTGGAGTCAGTTTTGAAAAAAATGGAAGACAAAGCTAAGTCCATGCAGACGGTTAAGGAATTTTTACAAGTGCAGCCCCCTAAGTTTAGCAGAAATTGGCCTGCAAAAGGATGGTCTTACCCTTCTTCCGATTTTCAGTCTAAGGGCAGGTCTAGACGTGGTAGGGGCAGAGCTCATGCTCAGGGTTCTTTCAGACCTAGGACTTGGAGTTCTCCTGCACAATCTTCTGATGAGGGCAGGGGTCAGCCTTTTCGTAAACAGACCCAATGACCTGTATCTCCAGCTGCCAGATTCTTCCTGTCTGGCAGCTCCTCCAGGAGGAAAGTTGGCACTTTTCAAACAAAATTGGCTTTTGGTCACCCAGGACAAATGGGTGTTGGACATTATAAATCAAGGCTACAAGTTTTATTTTCACACCTTGCCTCCTTTCAAAGGCATGCCAGATGTACCTCCTCAGCAAAGGCTGGAGGCTCACAAACAGATTTCTTTACTTTTACAAATGGGGGCAATCCAGGTGGTACCTCCGTCAGAAGCAGGCCTAGGGTTTTATTCTCGCCTATTCCTTGTGCCAAAGAAAGGAAACACTTGGAGGCCAATTCTGGATTTGTCCATTCTCAATACATACCTAGACATTCCAAAGTTCAAGATGTTAACTTTACAGCAACTTCTGCCTCTGCTAGGCAAAGATCACTGGATGGTAACTCTGGATCTCAAAGAGGCTTATCTTCACATTCCTATCAGGCCCAGCTGCAGGAGATTCCTGCGTTTTCGGGCTGGTACTTTTCATTATCAGTTCTCTGCATTGCCCTTTGGCTTATCTACTGCGCCCAGGGTGTTCACAAAGGTCCTGGCTCCTGTGATAGCCTTCTTGAGACTAAGAGGAATACAAATTTACCCTTATCTGGACGATTGCCTGATTCTTGCTCAAGACAAAGTCAAGTTACTTCAACATCTACAGTATGTAATGGCAGTTTTAAGGTGCCTAGGGTATTCTGTGAACGAAACAAAGTCCAGTCTAGTACCCTCTCAGGACATGTGCTTTCTGGGTGTGAGACTGAATACAGCCTTTCAGATGGCCTTTTTGACCCCGGACAAACAAAGAAATCTTCACCTATACTTCCAGCAATTATCCCTAATGTCCAGGCTGACTGCAAGGACAGTCCTTCAAGCCTTGGGGTTCATGGCATCTTGCATTCTGGTACTTCCCAATGCCAAACTGCATATGAGGAAGCTACAATGGTATCTCAAAAGTGTATGGACTCAACACTGCCACGATTTGGACACTGTCATTCAGATAATAACTTGCATCCAGAAGGAATTCTTGTGGTGGGCTCAGGAATGTCACCTAAACAAGGGACTCTCTGTGACCCGACCAGAGGCGAGTCAGATCTTAACGACGGATGCCTCAGACTTGGCTTGGGGAGCACACTTCAATGGGAAATGGATTCAAGACATGTGGCCTCCCAGACTACAGCATTTGCATATCAACATGAAGGAGATGTTAGCAGTCCAATTTGCCCTGATGGCTTTCAAGGATCTACTTCAACCGGGACAGGTGTTGATTCAAACAGACAACACAACTGTCATGTGGTACATCAACAAGCAGGGGGGAACCCATTCTTACCCTCTTTGCAGACAAGCTATGATTTTGTGGGAGACTGCTCTGAGTTTGCACATCACTCTTCAGGCACGGTTTCTACCTGGAGCACAGAACTCCTTAGCAGATGTTTTGAGCAGACAAATTGTGGATCCCCACGAGTGGAAATTGGATCCTCATGTATTCCAACAGTTGACAGTGGCTTGGGGAACTCCAGACATAGATCTGTTCGCTTCTCCACTAAATTTCCAACTGCCAAAATTTTGCAGAAAGATGTTTCACCCAAAAGCTTGGAAAGTGGATGCTGTATCTTTCAGTTGGAACAACCTTCACGTCTATGCTTTCCCTCCTCTGCCTCTCCTTCCCAAGGTACTCTTGAAAGTCAGACAGGACAAGCCTTGCATGATTCTAATAGCACCAGATTGGCCACGTCAGCACGGGTATCCTCTGCTGAGGAGTTTAGTACAGGAGCCTCCTTGGCCTTTGCCACAAATTCCACACCTTTTGTCCCAGGCAAGCAATCATTTTCTCAATGTCAGGGTACAGTCCCTGCATCTGACAGCCTGGCATATTCTGTTTTAGACCCTGGGGGGTCGCAGCTTCCTCAACAAGTTTTGAATGTCATTTTGGAAGCCAGACGACCTAGTAATAGAAAAGTTTATGCTGATAAATGGAAGAGATTTTTTCTTTGGAGCACAGCACAGAGCTTTGATGTTTCAGTGCCTAATTTGAATTTTACACTACAGTACCTTACTGAATTATTAGACAAGGGTTTGTCTTTCTCCTCCGTGAAGGTTCATGCTGCAGCCATTTCTGCTCACTATGATTGTGACCCTCCATTATTTTCTCACCCTTTGTTTAAACAATTTCTTAGAGGGGCAAAGAACATAAGACCCCCACGTAGAGCTCCTACTCCTTCCTGGGATCTCAATTTTGTGTTGGAAAAGCTTACTTTACCTCCTTTTGAACCAGCTGCTACGTCTGAGTTGAAGTTTTTGTCCTGGAAGACTGCTTTTTTGTTGGCCATTACATCTGCTAGGAGGGTATCTGAATTATAGGCTCTCATGGCAGTTGAACCCTTCCTGATATTTCATAAGGATAGGGTGTCCTTGCGTATACTTTTATGCCTAAAGTTATTTCTAATGTGGCCTTAAACCAGTCTATTCATTTGCCTACTTTTTATGCTGATCCCCAAAATAAGGGGGAAAAAGTCTTGCATTCCTTGGATATTCACAGGCAATTACGCTATTATTTGAGCAGAACTAAAGAATTCAGACAGACTCAACAGTTATTTATTTCTTTTGCTTTGGGCTCACAGGGGAAGGCTGTTTCTAATCAAACTATTTCTAAGTGGATTGGCCATTGTATTGCTTTTTGTTATTCTCATCATGGAAAGGATGTTCTTGCTGGGATCAGACCTCATTCCACTAGGGCTATCGCCACTTCTACTGCCTTTTTAAGGGGGGTAGCTACTAAGGATATTTTGGAGGCAGCTACTTGGAGTTCAGTGCACACTTTTACTAAACATTACCATCTCCCTCTTTATTCCAAGTCTAGGGCTGGGTTTGCCACTGCAGTTTTACAGGGCATGTTGGCTGCTCCTAATGCTTTTTAGTTTGCCAGCCTCCCTTTACCTTTGCTTTGGGATTCTACCCACAGGTTATGACTGCAGCAATGTGAGACGAAGAACATAGTACAGTTTTGTACCTACCATAAATGTAGATGTTCGAGGATCCACATTGCTGCAGTCCAATTCCCCCCCCCCCCCTCCTTCCCCTCTATGGTTTGGGATTGCTGTGTTTTTGTTGAGGGGTCTTATTAGGTTATCTAGGTTGGTTGTTGGGTATTTCTATTTTGGCTATGGCCTTTCCTTTTTAGGCCTTCTGACATCTGGGGCAAGAAAGACTGAGGATATGGCGTCGGTCATGCGCTTAAGTACTACTGCGTACTGACGTCCGTTCTGAGCGCCCATGACCGACGCCAGCCTAACACTTTGGTATTCGGGCCAACCGAGGACAGCGGACTACCCACAGGTTATGACTGCAGCAATGTGGATCCTCGAACATCTACATTTATGGTAGGTACAAAACTGTACTTTTCTGGGACTGCCTAAAGCCAGGGCCCTGGCTATCCCTCCAGTTCATAAAGATCTCAATGATTTTATGAAATCCTGAGCGAGTCCTTGACAATACACAGCACCTCCCTCTCCAACTTTTCCCTCCTCCCTGCACTTCTTCCATAAGAAAAATAAGAGGAAGTCTCTATCTATTCACAAAACAAGAAGAAGAAAATACCCAAGACAAGTGGGTTTTGCCAGTAATAGGATCAGGTTACTACAATGGGTTCCCAAATTATAGTATTTGTTCACAAGGGAGGTAGGCTTTGGTCCATTCCATTGACCCATTTCAACCACTGCCTGGGCTCCTTTGAGTAAGCACAGTAAGAAATGTGCATTTAAGAAAAAAATAAGTCCTAGAATACAAAGTTTAAGTACTAGCACATTGGCAATAAGCGAGTTATCAACAAGTATAAATACAGTGGCAAAAGCAAGTGATGTACACAAGTAAATAGCTCTTATTTACAACAAGGAAACAGCTCAGATGATTATTACCTGGCTCAGTAAGGCCCGCCCCCCTACTCTTTATTTTTTGGTTCAGTATGCATATTCTCATGCTTCATGACCACTGTGGTCTTTCCAAACAATCAAGACCTGCCCCGATTATTACTGGTAGATCATTTCAAAGGGTATTCCTCCATACTCAAATAAGAAAGAAATCTTATTCTTATACAGGTAGAAAGTCTCTTACTGTAAAGTTTCATAGAGTTGGAACCAATAAAAGAGACAGAACATGATTTTTTCCGATGGTTTTTCCTGTACCAGGGGTAGAAGGGTTTTGGAGAACAATTGTTGACTTGTTATGGTAAAATTAATTCATACTAGTATCAAAGGTAAAAAATGTTGGTTTTGCAAAAACTATGGTCTCTGATCCTCCCAGGAGCTCTTAAGTAATCCTGTACTTGAAGGGTACCTACCTTCACATCCTCTTAGCCAAGGGTGACTTATGCATAGGCAATCTAGGTGACTGCCAGGGTGCAGGTCAGCCAGGGGAACTAGCCTGATGACTTTTTTACTTAGTTGGTGGCTACTTGAAAACTTGCAGCGCTTTTTAATTTTTGGGCTTTCTGCTTTGTCTGACCAATGAACTAAACGATGAATCACAGAGGCCCAAAGCTCTCTGGGGCTCTCTGATTCCTTATTTAGATCGTGGTGAGTGGGACCCAACAAAAATCCCAGAAACTTTGTTCTCTGTAGAGTAAGGGCGGTGAAAGAATCTGAAGCTCAACAGTATGGAGGGACTGTACAAAAATGCTGTGGTGTAGTTTGTAGCAGGTAAGTTTTTAAATTCTAGCTGGCGCACTTGCAGATAAGAGTAGATGTATAAATCTGGTTAACTGTTCAGATTTTGCTGACAGCAGCGGCAGACTTTACAGTTTCATACTTCTTATTTTGCAGGAATAAAATCTGTAGCAGTTTGTTACGTCATATTCTATAGAAATGACTGTTGATGCATAACCCGTTCCATGTCCCTGATTTTGGACCTTTGTCTCCCTGGTTTAGTTTATCGCTGAGAGTTGCTTTAACTAAATGATACACATTTGAGTTTTGCCTATTGCACTACCATGCTTTTTCTTAAGGATGCAAAGTTGCTGTAGCAACTTTGAGTCTGTCTGTGGAAGAAAAGGATTTGTCATTTTTCTGGTTTTGCAGGACTGAAGTTTGTGTGAATCAACTTGGGGCACTTTAATATGTAGCTACTGTTTGGGTGGAGCATAACTGATATTCACTGTGTATCACTTTTGTTGCAACCAGTCAGAAGTGCATGTTGGGTGTAGCATAGCTGAAATGTAGTGCTTCTCACTTTATCACAATCAGTCTAAAGTGTTTGCAAAAGTAGTTGAGTGAGATTTTTTCTGGGTGAAAATAACTGTCTTGTTCGTTCATTTTAAACGGTCACTAATCTGTGTTAGCTTTTACATGACTGGTCATTTGTGTGAACTGAGATGATTTTACAGTGTGTGTGAAACAAATTTAAATTACTGTGATTATTCTTATTATTATCATCACCATCGTCATCACTAACAAAGTGAGGTGTATGCAGTCAGTAAAGTGGCTGTAATTGGGTACATCGGTATATGTGTACGTTTGAAAAATCAGTGCATCTTCTGACAGACCTGGATTGTCAAGGCTAGTGTCAAGTGAATCCATTACTCTTGTGAAAATATCACTGATTTTTTTATTAATCTGTGGGTACACACATTATTCCCGGGCACATACCTAATTCTGGGGAGCAGTTAACTTGAAGTCATTATCTTTCAAAAATAAGGTACAAAATGTGTTAATGAAGTTCTGGACCCTTGCATCATCTTGGGGCCTGGTAGCCTCTGACCTGACCTCCACCTGTTTTAAAATGGACTATGCTTACTGGTGTTCACGAAAGGGTATTGCAGCTTGTATGGGGTCCTGTGGATGGTGTGATAATTATTTCTTTAATTTTCCTTACAGCTAAACTTCTGAGTGTGTATGTCTTTGTAACTTGTGTGGAGACTGGGGACAGTGAGGTCATTTCCATTTCCCCACAATTAAACATCAGGTACATATGCAGGCGACTGTTTCTGTGGTAGGCGTAAGGAGCCACATTGCTTCGTATAAATCTAACGGCAACAGCTAGCTATATGTTACTATGTTCTATTTTTCTTTCAGTTTAGTCTCAGCCTGGCATCAAATAGGTACAAAGATAGTTATCTTTTAGGAGTTGGGGTAAGAAGGCATTTAAAATATGATTTATGAATATTTGTAAGTATTTCTTTATTTTCAACTACTATTTTATCAGCCTTGAACACCCAGCTATTGGCACAACTTTTTTTTTTCTTTGAAAGAAAAAAAAAGTTGAATTTCTTGCTCATCGTTTTTGTTCAGGCAAGTCATTGGAGAAAAAAGTTAGAAAAAATGCTCAAAAATGCATCAGTGAGCCTGGCAGTACAGTTTTTGCCAGTTAGGCTTTGTTGGCGATTTTTGGTCCATCAAATCATTTGATCAAAAGGTGACAAAAATGCTCTAAAATTATTCAACTCAGAGCAACTAGAAAAAGATGGGTTTTGGAAACCTAGCAGTTCCTAGGTCCTTGACTTAAATCAAGTGTTCCCTAGACATTTATTACAGAGCAGTCTTGTCCAGGTGGAGTGTGATAAAAGATGCAAGAAAAAGTCAAGTTGAAGAGAAAGACTGAAATTTGTTCAGGCTGTCATTGGATCAAAAGGTTGGGAAATTGCTATCAATTGTATCTCAGCATATGTATAACCCAATGGTTTATGTGGATTATAGATGCAATTTTGGCCAGTTAGGCTGCATTGAAAAGATGCAGGGAAAAACAAAGCTGGAGTAAGACTGAATTTCTTTCCTTAGTCATGATTTTTGTTCAGGCCATCACTGGGCCAAAAAGATTGGGGAAAATACTCTAAAATGCACCTCAGAACATCTAGAATTCCCTAGGCTTCTGGAGGCTTAGTAACCCCAGACCCTCAGCTTAATTTAGTTATTACAGTAATGTTTCACCCCGTTAGGGTATATTGAAAGGATGCAAGAAAAAAAAACAAACAAAAAGCTGAAGGGAAAATGTGCAAAAAGGTAGAAAGCAGAAAAGGTAAGCATAATAAGGTGGGGTGGGGCAGCTATAGCGGGCAAGGGATTGGGTGTGATATGGGGTGGCAGCAAGGGTGGGCCAGGGAGCCTTTTCACTTAGGGCGCAGTTTCACCTGAGGGAAGCCCTGCCCATAGCTTAGGGTCATTGGCACTTCACGCATTTTGAGGTGGGAAGGGAGGCCTTTCCAATTCTGTGCCTCATAGGTAGGTACTAGGCTACTGGCCCTAGGGCCTATGTAAGCCTAGCCAAAAGGTACCCTGGCTTTGGCCCCCAAGAAAATTTGTCCTTTGACCTGTTTGACACTCAGGGTCCTTACAAACTGCCTGGCTCCAGTAATTTCATTTTGCAGGACAAAGGGCATGCACATTTATTTCTTCCTGGAATCCAAGCTCCCTCTATTCAGAAGATTGACAGGGTAATCTAAATTACAATGAAATGCTTCCAGCGGGTTGGTTTATCCTTAAACCTCCAGAAGTCCCATCTCTCTCCTTCTACTCAGAATAACTTCCAGGATCAGATTTGGACTTTACAGAACAGAAAGCTTTCATCCCTCAGGAAAAGGTACTGGACTTCCTGTCCAGTACTTAAACAAGCTTGTCAACCTTATCAGCATATCTTTCTGGGAATTCCTCAAGCTTCTGGGTTATATGGCTTCCTGCACCTTAATGGTTCCCCTTGCCAAGCCAGACATGAGAGCTCCAATGATACCTAAAGAAAGTACAGTTTTGTACCTACCATAAATGTAGATGTTCGAGTGCTAATACAGCTGCAGTCATAACTGATGGGTTCTCCTGCCATCAGGCGGGTCCTTGGTCGGCCGAATTCCAAAGTCTAGGTCCGGTGTCGGCTGTCGTCGCTTCTTCCCTGACGTCAGTGCGACAGGGGTATAAAGGAACCAGCCGACGCCATTTTCTTCAGTTTTTCTTGCCCCAGATGTCAGGTGCCCCCAGAAGGAAGGCAATACATAAATTTGTGTAATAATGCAGTGCAATATAATCAAAATACAGTAGTTGCAAGCAAATACATCATAAATGAATACCTCAATCAGGTTGTATGAGGATGTTAGCCTATAGGCCTGTCCCAAGAGGGGAAGGAGGGAGGGAAACCTGGACTGCAGCTGTATTAGCACTCGAACATCTACATTTATGGTAGGTACAAAACTGTACTATGTTCATCGTGCATACAGCTGCAGTCATAACTGATGAGTAGAATCCCAAAGCTAAGAAAGGGGTGGTAGGCACTAGGTGGAACTAGGAGGAGCCAAAATGCCCTGCAAGACTGCAGTGGCAAAGCCTACTCTAGATTTGGAGTATAATGGTAGGTTGTAGTGCTTGGAGAAGGTATGCACAGAACTCCAAGTGGCTGCTTCCAAAATATCCTTGGTAGGAACTCCTCTGAGGAAGGCTGCAGAGGTGGCTGTGGCCCTGGTGGAATGAGTTCTAATGCCTGTAGGAACAGTTTTGCCATGAAAGGAATAGCAAAAGCGTATGCAGTGGGCTGTCCATTTTGAGATTGTCTGTTTGGAAATTGGCTTTCCTTGAGCTCCTACCACATAGGACACAAAGAGCTGTTCTGATTTTCTGAAAGGCTTTGTTCTGTCCAAATAATAACACAGTTGTCTGTGGCTGTCCAAGGAATGTAGTAATCTCTCCCCTTTGTTTTGAGGATTAGGATAAAAAGTAGGTAAATGTATGGCCTGATTTAAAGCTACCCTGGATACCACTTTAGGCATAAAGGACGGGTTGGTTCGTAAGGAAATTCTGTCCTGATGGAAGATGATGATAAAAGGCTGGACAGCCATGAGAGCCTATAGTTCTGAAACTCTGAGCTGAGGTGATAGCCAGAAGGAAAGCTGTTTTCCAGGACAAATATTGCAAATCTGATGGGGCGGCTGGCTCAAAGGGAGGCAAGGTCAGTTTTTCCAGAATGAAATTAAGATCCCAAGCAGGTATTGGTTGTTTCCTTGGAGGTCTTAAATTCTTAGCCCCTCTGAGGAACTGTCTTAAGAGAGGGTGAAAGAATAAAGGTGGATCAGTGTTGTATTCTGCAGAAATGGCTGAGGCATGGATTTTGATGGAGGAGAATGAAAGTCCACTGCTTAGCAGCTCAGCCAAATATTGTAGTATTTGAGGTAAATTCATTTTTCCAGGATCCTGGCCCTTTTTCTCATTCCAGACACAAAACCATTTCCATTTTGCGGAGTAAGCTTTTCTAGTTGATGGCCTTCTGGCCTCCAAAATGACATCCTGCACCTCCTTGGAGAGTAGAGCCTGTTGTGATGCTAAGGAATCTTCCATGCGGCTAGATTGAGTGTTTTTAGCTGGCTGTGAAGAGTTTTGAAGCTGTGCTGAGTCAGAAGAAGAGGCATTAGAGGCGGGGTCCATGGTGGGGAATGCGTCAGGCTCCTCAGGAGTGGGTACCAGTGTTGCCTTGGCCAGTCCGGAGCAATGAGAATCATCTTTGGTCTGTCTGTTCTGGTTTTCAGTAGAACTTTGGGCAGCAGAGGAAGAGGTGGGAAGGCATAAACTGTCATTGATGTCCAACTGAAAGAGAGAGCGTCCACTCTCCAGGCCTTTGGATGGAAAATCCTTGAGCAGAATTTTGTCAATTGATGATTTTTGTGGGAGGCAAAGAGATCTATGTCTGGCCTTCCCCATTCTTGGATTATTTCTGTAAAAACTTTTGGATGCAATTTCCATTCGTGTGGATCTGTCATATTCCTGCTTAGGTTGTCTGCCAGCGTGTTTTCCTTGCCTGGCAAGTACTGTGCTTGTAGTTCCATTTGTAAGTCCATGGCCATGTTCCAAAATGACATGGCCAATCTGCATAGGGGGTAAGAATGTGTTCCTCCCTGTTTGTTTATGTACCACATAACTGTGGTGTTGTCAGTTCTTATCAATAGTTGACCTGGTTGTAGAAGGTCCTTGAAAGCTATAATAGCATTTATTACTGCTAGCATTTCCTTTTGATTGATTTGAAGTTGCTTTTCTTTTTGGGACCATTTGCCCTGAATGCACCGATCTGTCATGTGCGCCCCCAGGCGTAGTCCGAGGCGTCTGTTGTGATGACTTGATTTGCTTGAGGCCTGCTGAATGGAAGACCTGTGTTTGTTTGACATGCTTGAGCCCACCACAGAAATTCCTTTTGCAGACATGGAATTAGTGGTATTATTGTTTCCAAACTGTAGCTGTGTTGAGACCATATGTTTTTCAGGTACCATTGTAGTTTCCTCATATGCAGCTTTGCACATGGGATTAGTAAGATGCAAGATGCCATGAATCCCAGAGCCTGCAGGATTTTCCTTGCAGTCAGCCTGGTGCAGTTTGCTAGTGTTCTGAAGTATTGAATTAGTTGCCCCTGCTTCTCTGGCGTGAGGTAGGCCATCTGGGTGTTTGTGTCCAAATTGGCACCCAGGAAAATTATCTTCCGAGAGGGTATTAGCCTTGATTTCTTTTTGTTGACTGTGTATCCCAGAGAGTTCAACAACATTATTACATAAGCCAGATGTTTCAGAAGAATGTGCTTGCTGTCCACTTGGATCAGGCAGTCGTCCAAATAGGTGTATATTTGTATCCCTTGAAGTCTGCAGTAGGCAATTACTGATGCCAGGCATTTCGTCAATACTCTGGGCACAGTAGATAAGCCAAAGGGCAATGCAGAGAATTGATAATGGGTTGAACCTGCAAGAAATCTGAGGTTCCTTCTGTAATTTTGTCTGATTGGGACATGCAGGTATGCCTCCTTGAGGTCCAATGTTACCAGCCAAGACTCCTTGCCCAGCATGGGAAGAAGTTGCTGTAGAGTGAGCATCTTGAATTTTGGTACGAGTAGAAATGTGTTTAGGATGGATAGGTCCAAAATAGGTCTCCAATATTTTCCCTTCCTTGGTACCAGAAATAGCCTGGAATAAAAACCTTGACCTTGTTCGTGCGTAGGTACCTCCTGAATAGCTTTCATGTTTGAGATCTGTAATTTGCCTTTGTGCCTATGCCCTTTGATTGTGTGGCAGGTTTGGCATGCCTCTCATTTTTGGAAGGGTGTGAAAATGGAATTTGTAGCCTCTGTTTATAATGTCCAGGATCCATTTGTCCTTTGTGACAATATGCCAATTTTTTGAAAATAATGCCAGCTTTCCTCCTAAGGGGGCTGCCATTTGAGACTTGGTTGGCATGCAAAGGGGAAAGTCATTGGGTTTGCTTTCTGAAAGATTGTGAGTTATCCTCACCACCTCTTTGTGTAGGAGCTTGCCATTGTCTGCCTCTAAACGATCCTTGGGATTGTCCTCTGCCCCTCGGGCGGCTGTATCTGCCTCTTTGGGGTCTGTCCGTGGCAGGAAAGGACCAGTTTTTGGAAAGCCAATTTCTACTAAAACGTGGGGGTTGTACCTGTAGAAAATCTTTCACAGTTTGCATTGATTTAGCCTTTTCCTCTATTTTCCTTAATACCTCCTCAGCATTAGCATTAAATAGTACATCCTTCTGAAGAGGGGCGTCTAGTAATTTAGCTTTGACATGATTAGGCAAGGCTTGTTCCTTGAGCCAGGCATGCCTACGTATGACTGATCCTGTAACAGCAGCTCTACATGAGGCCTCTAGAGCATCAAAACCACATTGTAAGGTATGCTTACCCACTTGTTCTGCACTATGCATCAAATCCTGCAACTCCTTCAAGTCTGGTTGTTCAGGTTGTGACATTTTACTTTTCAATTGTGATAACAAAAACTGTGGGTATTTTAGCATATGGAACTGACAGTTTAAGGCCCTCATGGTTAAGGTAGCCAAGGTATATACCTTTTTTCCCCACCTTTCTAAGGATCTGGAATCTCTCTGGGAAGGTAATGGATTTTTAGCAATGGAGGCCTTAACTCCCTTGGGGCCCTGTGAGATGGTTTCTGGGTCAGCAGCATGGCTTTTGTATAGAAATTGGTGTGAGTCAGGAACCCTGTAGTACCTGTCAGGCTTAACTGGAGCTGGAGGTAGAGAGTCCGGGTTAAGGCAGGCCTCCGAGTAAACATCATCTAGGATGTCCAAGACAGGAGGTATAGCCAGAGGCCTGTGCTGAGGTAGCAAGAGAAATTCCCTAAGCCTTTTCTTGGAATCTGAATAATCTTGGCCTACCCAGTGGACGTGTTCCCTTAAGGTATGCAAAGTTTCCCCAAATGAGTAATCCTCAGGGGGGATACAGAAGGGATGGACTCCTCCGCATCAGAATCTTCAAAAGGGGAGTAAGAATGTTCCTGATCATCAGAGTGCTCTGAAATAATGGAGCCCTGATCAGAGGAGGGGGAATCTTCCTCCACTCTGGGCCTTTTGTCCGGTGGGGGCTGAGAACCTCTGATAAGAGTAATTAAATCCTCAGCCATTTTAAGCATCTGTTTCTTAGGCATGGGGCCTGGAGATGGGCCCTGTGTAGCTGGTCTCTTAGAGTGCATGGTTGCTTTAGACTTAGTGAAAGCCTTGATGGAGAAAGAAGAGGAAGGTCTGAAGACACCTTGAGTGGAGGTGGACCTGTCCACATTCTGAGTTTCAACGCCAAGAGTGGCTTTGGTATCTAGTCGGGCTGTGGGCCGAGGAGCCTGCGACCTCGGGCACAGGAGACACCGTCAAAGAAGTGTCGTCGGTAGTCAGGGGCTGCGTAGGCGCCTCGCTGAGAACCGGAGCACGTGTAGTCTGCTTTGGCGTGGTGTCGGTAGAGGCCGTGGATCTCGTGTGTCGGTCCTTATCTTTGTGTTTTTTAGACAAAACTGGAGTCGGAGTATCCGACGACATAATATAGTTAAATGCTTTCCCAAAATAATGCTGGGCGAACTCCGCCCGACGCTTAATGGTGCGTTTGTTGAATGTAGCACAAAAACGACAGACCGAGACGTCGTGGTCTGGGCCTAAACAAGGTATACAGAGGGAATGGAAATCCTTATGCGGTATTTGCTTCCCACAAGAAATACAATTATTAACTTTGTCTGACATCGGTCTGAGGCAAGAAAAGTTTCCCCAACGGGGTTCTTAGCTTTCAAGAAGACTTCGGTTTCCAAATTTTCGTAATCTCAGGAGCTGGCCGACTGGCACTTGCGAACTGCTTCTGCTTCGGGCACCGCGCGGCAAGAAAGACTGAAGAAAATGGCGTTGGCTGGTTCCTTTATACCCCTGTGGCACTGACGTCAGGGAAGAAGCGACGACAGCCGACGCCGGACCTAGACTTTGGAATTCGGCCGACCGAGGACCCGCCTGACGGCAGGAGAACCCATCAGTTATGACTGCAGCTGTATGCACGATGAACATCTGGTAACAGTCATGTGGTACATAAACAAGGCAGCATTCACCTTTACTGTGCAAACTAGCCGTGCAGGTGTGAGGGTTAGCACAAGAATCAGGGCTGACGCCGGTAACCCAGTGCATTTCAGGACAACACAACTTGCTGACATAGACAAAGCAGGTCATATCTGGTCCCCAGTCAGTGGATGTTGAAAAGGGAAGTATTCCTAGAATCCGTTCACAAGTGGAGTGTGCCAGTAAAGGTCATAGCTCAGCAAACTTTGCAGCAGGACACCACAGAGAGGGTACTGGGTAACATATGCCTTCACCTTTTCTTGGACAGGTGTGTTTTTGTCTTTTCCTCCCTTATCCCCTCATGCTCGGGTATACCAGAAGATCAGAGAGGACTGGACAAAGATGGTGTTGATCCTTTCTGGCCCATACAGCAATCGCTCTCCCTCTTGCTAAGCATGACCAGAGAGAAACCACTGGTGCTGCTTCAGCATGTGGATCTCCTCATCTCTGGATAGGTCTGTCGTACACCACAGAATGGAAGATGTAGTGTTCATCCCTTCTAGGCACGTTTTCTGAAGGCGTACATTTTCTAAAGTAGAGCAGAATCTTCCACAGACTTTCCCACAAGTGCCATTTCAGAGGACAGCAGCTCAGTAAATCTCTGTTGTCAGTGGTCTTTTAACTGGCAAACTTTCTCAAAGAAAGCTTGTTTTAAGCATCTGTTAAAGTGCATGCCTCAGCCATTTCTGCCCGTCTGCCACTAAGTCATCCGGCTGCCTATGAAGCAGTCCTGTACTTGAGACCACCCAGGAAAGACTTGGCTCCTCCCTGGGACCTACATTTTGTTAGATAAACTTACTCTACAACCCTTTGAACCACCAGTCTGTGTCTCCTTCAAAATGCTGATATGGAAAACTGCCTTCCTAGTAGCCTTGGCCTCAACTAGAAGTACGAGTTGCGAGCCTTAATATGCGGAGAGCTTTTTTGGCCTTTCACAAGGGTAGGCTTACTCGTCATACTAACACCACTTAATGCCCAAGGTAATAACTGAGTTTTCGCTGAACTGGACATACTTACCAGTGTTCTCTCTGTCTATACCAAAAAACAAGATGATTTACATTTGGAGGATGATGATGACGTGCACAGGCAACTTTGATTTTACTTGGACAGGATGTAATCGGGCAGAATAGCAGATCAGCATTTTATTGCCTTTGTAAAGGGGAATAGGGAAGTACAATAAACACACTATTTCCAAATAGATTGTTTACTGTATTACCCTTTGCTACTGCCATCATGATAAATCAATCCCTACATCGGGCAGAATAGCAGATCAACATTTTATTGCCTTTGTAAAGGGAAATAGGGAAGTACAATAAACACACTATTTCCAAATAGATTGTTTACTGTATTACCCTTTGCTACTGCCATCATGATAAATCAATCCCTACATCCATCAGGACCTACTCTAGAGGTGCCTACCCAAGCTATTCTGGAAGCAACATGTCTTCCCTCTATTTGCAGTTTTGCTTAACATTACATTCTTGGAACAATGGCCAGGACAGAAACTAATTTTCTGCAGAGACTAGTGTCTCTCGGACTGTCACATGCCAGCCAGTAAACTTGCTAAAGCTCTGGAAGTCTGTCAGTTCAGTGACAATGAACTACAAAGAATATAGTACACTTGTGTCTGGAACTTGCCATAACTGTAGATGTTTGAGTAGATTCACTGTTGTAGTACCAAGTCCCCCTCCCACACACACACACACACACAGTCTCCTGTCTTCATTATTCCCTTCCTCTACACCCATTAAGTCCTCCTCTGGATACCATACTTTACCTTTTAGTACAGGTGTGGGGGTAGATCTGGCAGTTGTACAGTAGACCCTCAATGAGTATACTTACAACCTGGGGCAAGAAAGTCCTGAAAATGGTGCCATCCTGCTACCCTTTTGCACCACCAGTGTCCTTACATTGAAAGGAGGGTATCAGCTGGGCCATGGCAAAAGATGAAATGTCTGATATTCAGTGAATCAGCCTTGGGCTCCTTCAGAGAGGAAATCCTAGGTCAATATTGCAACAGTGACTCTAGCAACTTCAATTGTGGTAAGCTCCTAACATAACTGTACTTTCCAGGGCCTGTGAAAAAACATTAGGATAGTAACTACTTGCTTTAGAAGGGACTTAACCAGAACTTGTGTGCTGCTTTTGTAGGCTTAACAGAAAAAGGACAAGTTCCTTCCTAGCCCTATCAAGCAGTATGTGTCTATAATAGTCTGTCAGCTCCACTTTTAAGAGGATGGAGTGATGTGTATGACTGCCAAGAAGAAACAGTATAGAATTGTTTTGATTAATGCTTCCTGATTTAAAGGTCCTTTTTATACACTACAACCTTAAAGTGGTTTTCAGTTCCAGGGTTTTCGCAGAGCACTTCTATAAGGCCATTATATATTGTTTTGTTCCCTGAGTAATGGCTTGCTAAATAAAACATCTTTAAAATGTTTAATTTATATGTTTACTAAGACTAGGTCATAGGCTAATATTTTTTTCAAAGCTTTGCCTCTCTGTCATCCTAAGGAGGGCATTACTGGCAGAGATTCTCTACAAGCAGTGCGCATAGAGTTTCTGGTCTGGCTGAGATGGTCACTTGTCACTGATGAGGAAACAGCCCAGCTCCCCAAGGAGATCTTGTAGATGCTTTTGTTGGATATTAAACTCAAATAGGGTTTAAGTGAGGAACATTTTTTTTCTCAAGTGAGACGAAAAGAATATTTTAATAGCCTATTGTAAGAGTGCCAGAAAGCTCTCAAGACAGCATCAATGTATTTAATAATCTTTAGACTTTTTTTGTGGTATCTATTTCTATTCATATTTTTAACTATTAAACACTATCCAGATAGTATCTTTTGAAGATTCTTAACCTTTGTGGAGAAGAAAAACCCAGTCATATGGCTCCATCATGGACGTTCATCTGTGTAGATCAGTTGCTATGGTAAAAACATTTTCCACGTTTGGTCACTAGTATTGTACCCCCCCCCCCCCCCCATTGTATTAACTTTAACTGCTAAGCAGCAGGAGTCTAATTGATTCCCTTTCATCTATTTGAATGCAAGTTGGCATATCCATCTGAGATCTTTATGCTGTGTGTGAATACAAATGTAAATGCTTCCGGGATGCCAGATATATTTCAGCATATATTTATACAGGATATAACTACACTACTCATACTATATTGGCTTCAGTCTACACACTACAGCTTTGCACTTCTGTGCACATGTGTCAAATGTGTATGTATGTGTGCGTGTCTATGTAATGTGCATAGTTTGCTTAATTCTGCAGTAGAGTTCAGTCTAAATTTCAGCATATCTTGCTCCGGCATTGGTTGCTGTCGCCTCTTCCCTGACGTCAGTGCCCCAGGGGTATAAAAGATGCAACCGACGCCATTTCCTTCAGTCTTTCTTGCCGCACGGTGCCCGAAACAAAAGCAGTTCGCCAGTGCTGGTCGGCCGACTCTTGAGATTTTCAAATTTGAATTTCAGATCCGAAGTCTTCATTAAAGCTAAGTACCCTGTTGGGGAAACTTTTTTCTTGCTCCAGACCGATGTCAGAAAAAGTTAACAATTGTATTTCTTTTGGGAAGCAAATACCTCATAAGAATTTTCACTCTTACTGTATTCCTTGCCTAGGCCCTGACCACGATATTGCTTGTCGGTTTTGTGCTAGGTTTAACCAACGCACTATTAAGCGTCGGTACGATTTTGCCTTTCATTACTTTGGCCACAGATTCAATTATACAATGCCGGCAGAACAGCCGACGACCGGAGTTTATAAAAAACGCAAGGATAAAGACAAGGACAGGAATCAGAGGTCCAAAACCGACTATGAGGCTTCCTCTAAGCTAGTCGTCGGTTCGCCGGTTCTCAGTGAGGCGCTTTCGCAGCCCCTGACACCCGCTACCTCAGAGCCGCAGACCGCTTCCGACTCCCACGTGGAGCCGACTGGTCCTTGGAAACTCAAGGTATTGGATCCTCAGAAACTATTCCCTCAGATGGGTCCGGAGCCGCTGTGCAGGCATCGGCTTCTGAGGGTGTTTTCAGACCTACACAGTTATATGTAAAGCCAAAGACTAAAGCAGCTCTAAAGACAAAGAAACAAGTACAGCATTCTCCAGGACAAACTTCCATGCCTAAAAAACAGATGCTCAAAATGGCCGAAGGCCTTATTACTTTGATCAGGGGTTCCCATCCCCCTCCTGATAAGAGGCCTAGGCAAGAGACAGAATGTGAATCTTCAGATCAGGTTTCCATTTCCTCTGATCAGGAAATACTCTCTTCCTCCCTATGAGGATGCTGATGCTGAAGAATCTATTCCTTCAGCTTCTCCTCCTGAGGATTACTCTTTTGGGGAAACCCTGCATACTATGAGGGAGCACTTTCATTGGGAGAGCCAGGATTATTCAGAATCTAAGAAAAGGCTCCGAGATTTTCTTGTACTTCCTCAGCACAGGCCCCTTGTTATTCCCCCTGTTCTGGACATTGTAGATGATGTTTTTTCAGAGTCCAGCCTGTCTCCAGACTCTATACCTCCTGCACCCGTAAAGCCAGACAAGTACTACAGGGTTTCAGATTCACATCAATTTCTATATAAAAACCCTGCTGCTGACCCAGAAATTATATCTCAGGGTCCCAAAAGGGGTCAAGGCTTCCACTGCAAAAAAACATGTTCCCTCTGATAGGGATTCTAGAGCACTGGACAGATGGGGGGGGGGAGTTTACACTTCTGCTACTTTGGCTGTAAGGGCTTTAAATTATCAGTTTCATATGCTTAAATATCAGCAATACTTAATGTCACTGTTAAAACAGCAGAAAATGTTGACATTCTGAATGTGCTGAAAGCAAGGAAATGCAGGATTTATTGCATGCAGCTGAACAAGTGGGAAAACATATTTTGCAATGTGGTTTTGATTCTTTGGAGGCCTCTTGTAGGGCCGCAATAACGGGTTCTGTGATTAGGAGGCATGCTTGGTTAAAGGAACAGAATCTGCCTAATCATGTTAAAGCAAAATTATTAGATGCTCCATCACAGCATGATACTTTGTTTGGTGTTAAGGCAGAAGAGGTGTTGAAAATGGAGGATAAAGCTAAATCTATGCAGACAGTTAAGGACTTCTTACAGGTACAGCCACCCAGATTTAGCAGGAACTGGCCTTCAAATAATTGGTCCTTTCCAGTGTCAGGCCACAAAGAGGCAGATCCCAGCCCCAAGGCTCATACAGGCCTAAACAATGGGGTGCTTCTACCTCCAAAAGCGGAGAAGACAAATCTCAACCTTATAGGAAACAGTCCCAATGACTTTCCTCTACCAGTACCAAGCACTTATCTTTTGGAGGCTCTTTTTTCACAAAACTGGCACATGATCACCCAGGACAAATGGGTCTTGAATATAGCGTCTCAGGATTACAGGTTCCACTTTCACACCCTGCCAAAGGCAAAAGGCATGCCTGACCTGCCACACAATCAATGGGCAGAGGCACAAAAGCAAGTTTCATCCATCATGGACATGAGGGCCATTCAGCGAGTACCACTACAGGAGCAGGGACAAGGATTTTACTCACGACTTTTCTTGGTACCCAGAAAGGACAAAGCCTGGAGACCAATACTGGACCTGTCTATTCTAAACACTTTTCTGGACGTTCCAAAATTCAAAATGTTGACTCTGCAGCAGCTTCTGCCCATGCTGGGCAAGAAGGCTTGGCTTGTAACCTTGAACCTAAAAGAGGCATACCTGCATGTCCCAGTCAGACAATCTTGCAGAAGATACCTCAGATTCATAGCTGGCTCAATGCACTACAAATTCTCTGCACTGCCGTTTGGCTTATCTACTGCGCCCAGGGTCTTCACAAAATGCCTGGCACCAGTAATTGCATTTTGCAGACAGAGGAATTCAAATATATCCCTACTTGGACGACTGCCTTATTCAAGCAGAGTACAAGGACATTCTACTAAAGCATCTGGCGTTTGTAAAAAGATTTGAATGTCGAAAAATGTGAACACAAGACCAAGAATCTCCAAACTCCACGGCCACAGTACCCAAATCTCCAAAAAATGTGGTTAGAAGCAATAGGTTAAGAACAGCATGTTTATTGGTACATAATCTGAATCGCACCAAACAGCAGCAAACAGTAAATCAAGCGCTTTTGCTCGGTTATTACCGGGCTTCTTCAAGGTTAAAAAATCTGTTGTGTAGTCAGCCATGTTAAATACTAAATGCAACATCACATGACATACCCCCCCCCCATGTGAATCATCCCTAATCAGTTTTTTAAAAATACAGTGTATATAAACTTTCCTAAATATTAAATGTATGTTCCAATCCAAAAATCAAACTAAACTTAAAGTCCAATAATGCCAAAAATGGAAATATATAATATATTACAACACATGTAAAAACACACAAAAAAATAAATTAAATAGTGGTGAAGTTAGTAAGCATAACAATAATGAATGTTAAACTAAACCAATAAAGTAAATAAATGTAACTTCTTCATTACCAATGCAGCAAATGGTAACCAAACTAAGGCATTAAGCTGAACTGCAGGTTCAACATTAGTTTAACATTCATTATTGTTATGTTTACTAACTTCACCACTATTTAATTTATTTTTTTATGTGTTTTTACGTGTGTCATAATATATTATATATTTCCATTTTTGGCATTATTGGACTTTAAGTTTAGTTTGATTTTTGGATTGGAACATACATTTAATATTTAGGAAAGTTTATATACACTGTATTTTTAAAAAACTGATTAGGGATGATTCACATGGGGGGGTATGTCATGTGATGTTGCATTTAGTATTTAACATGGCTGACTACACAACAGATTTTTTAACCTTGAAGAAGCTCGGTAATAACCGAAAGCGCTTTATTGTTTGCTGCTGTTTGGTGTGATTCAGATTGCACAATAAACGTGCTGTTCTTAACCTATTGCTTCTAACCACATTTTTTGGAGATTTGGGTACTGTGGCCGTGGAGTTTGTAAAAAGATTGCTAATTTGCCTAGGGTACACAGTAAACGAAAATAAATCAAAACTAGTACCCTCTCAAGAGATAATATTCCTGGGTGCAAGATTAAATACAACTGCCCAGATGGTTTATCTCACGCCAGACAAACAAAGGCAACTGACTTCTTACTTCGAAATGTTGGCAACAAAAACCCAGATGTTCATCGTGCATACAGCTGCAGTCATAACAGATGGGTTCTCCTGCCGTCAGGCGAGTCCTCGGTCGGCCGAATTCCAAAGTCTAGGTCCGGCGTCAGTTGTCGTCACTTCTTCCCTGACGTCAGTGCGACAGGGGTATAAAGGAACCAGCCGACGCCATTTTCTTCAGTCTTTCTTGCCCCGCGGTGCCCGAAGCAGAAGCAGTTCGCAAGTGCCGGTCGGCCAGCTCCTGAAATTACGAAAATTTGGAAACCGAAGTCTTCTTGAAAGCTAAGTAACCCGTTGGGGAAACTTTTCTTGCCTCAGACCGATGTCAGACAAAGTTAACAATTGTATTTCATGTGGGAAGCAAATAACGCATAAGGATTTCCATTCCCTCTGTATACCTTGTTTAGGCCCAGACCACGACGTCTCGGCCTGTCGCTTTTGTGCTACATTCAACAAACGCACTATTAAGTGTCTGGCGGAGTTCGCCCAGCATTATTTTGGAAAAACATTTAACTATATTATGTCGTCGGATACTCCGACTCCAGTTTTGTCTAAAAAAACGCAAAGATAAGGACCGACACACGAGGTCCGCGGCCTCTACCGACACCATGCCAAAGCCCGACTACACGTGGTTCGGTTCTCAGCGAGGCACCTACGCAGCCCCTGACTACCGACGACACTTCATTGGCGGTGTCTCCTGTGCCCGAGGTCGCGGGCTCCTCGGCCCACACCCCGACTACAGATACCGAAGCCACTCCTGGCATTGAACCTCACAATGTGGACAGGTCTACCTCCACTCAAGGTGTCTTCAGACCTTCCTCTTCTGTTTCCATCAAGGCTTTCACTAAGTCTAAAGCAGCCATGCATTCTAAGAGACAAGCTACACAGGGCCCATCTCCAGGCCCCATGCCTAAAAAACAGATGCTTAAAATAGCTGAGGATTTAATTACTCTTATCAGGGGTTATCAGCCCCCACCTGACAAAAGGCCCACAGTGGAGGAAGAATCCCCCTCCTCTGATCAGGGTCCATTATTTCAGAGCACTCTGATGATCAGGAACATTCTTACTCCCCTTTTGAAGACTCTGATGCAGAGGAGTCCATTCCTTCTGTATCCCCCCCAGAGGATTACTCATTTGGGGAAACTTTGCATACCTTAAGGGAACACTTCCACTGGGAAGGCCAAGATTATTCAGATTCCAAGAAAAGGCTTAGGGAATTTCTCTTGCTACCTCAGCACAGGCCTCTGGCTATACCGCCTGTCTTGGACATCCTTGATGATGTTTACTCGGAGGCCTGCCTTAACCCGGATTCTTTGCCTCCAGCTCCAGTGAAGCCTGACGGGTACTACAGGGTTCCTGACTCGCACCAATTTGTATACAAAAGCCATGCTGCTGACCCAGAAGCCATCTCACAGGGCCCCAAGGGAATTAAGGCCTCCACTGCTAAAAATCCATTACCTTCCGAGAGAGATTCCAGATCCTTAGAAAGGTGGGGGGAAAAGGTATATACCTCGGCTACCTTAACCATGAGGGCCTTAAACTGTCAGTTCCATATGCTAAAACACCAACAGTTTTTGTTATCACAATTGAAAAGTAAAATGTCACAACCTGAACAACCAGACTTGAAGGAGTTGCAGGATTTGATGCATAGTGCAGAACAAGTGGGTAAACATACCTTACAATGTGGTTTTGATGCTCTAGAGGCCTCATGTAGAGCTGCTGTTACAGGATCGGTCATACGTAGACATGCCTGGCTCAAGGAACAAACCTTGCCTGATCATGTCAAAGCTAAATTACTAGATGCCCCTCTACAAAAGGATGTATTATTTGGTGCTAATGCTGAGGAGGTATTAAGGAAAATGGAGGAAAAGGCTAAATCAATGCAAACTGTGAAAGATTTTCTACAGGTACAACCCCCACGTTTCAGTAGAAATTGGCCTTCCAAAAATTGGTCCTTTCCAGCCACAGACAGCCCCAAAGAGGTAGATACAGGCGCCCGAGGGGTAGAGGACAATCCCAAGGATCGTTTAGAGGCAGACAATGGCAAGCTCCTACACAAAGAGGTGGTGAGGATAACTCGCAATCATTCAGAAAGCAAACCCAATGACTTTCCCCTTTGCATGCCAAGCAAGACTCAAATGGCAGCCCCCTTAGAAGGAAAACTGGCATTATTTTCAAAAAATTGGCATATTGTCACAAAAGACAAATGGATCCTGGACATTATAAACGGAGGCTACAGATTCCATTTTCACACCCTTCCAAAAATGAGAGGCATGCCAAACCTGCCACACAATCAAAGGGCAGAGGCACAAAAGCAAATTACAGTTCTCATAAACATGAAAGCGATTCAAGAGGTACCTACGCACGAACAAGGTCAAGGTTGTTATTCCAGACTATTCCTGGTACCATGGAAGGGAAAAGATTGGAGACCTATTTTGGACCTGTCCATCCTAAACACATTTCTACTCGTACCAAAATTCAAGTTGCTCACTCTACAGCAGCTTCTTCCCATGCTGGGCAAGGAGTCTTGGCTGGTAACATTGGACCTCAAGGAGGCATACCTGCATGTCCCAATCAGACAAAATTGCAGAAGATACCTCAGATTTCTTGCAGGTTCAACCCATTATCAATTCTCTGCATTGCCCTTTGGCTTATCTACTGCACCCAGAGTGTTCACGAAATGCCTGGCATCAGTAGTTGCCTACTGCAGACTTCAAGGGATACAAATATACTCCTATTTGGACGACTGCCTGATCCAAGCGGACAGGAAGCACATTCTTCTGAAACATCTGGCTTATGTAATAATGTTGTTCTCTGGGATACACAGTCAACAAAAAGAAATCAAGGCTAATACCCTCTTGGATGATAATTTTCCTGGGTGCCAACTTGGACACAAACACCCAGATGGCCTACCTCACACCAGGGAAGCAGGGGCAACTAACTCAATACTTCAGAGCACTAGCAAATTGCACCAGGCTGACTGCAAGGAAAATCCTGCGGGCTCTGGGATTCATGGCATCTTGCATCTTACTAATCCCATGTGCAAAGCTGCATATGAGGAAACTTCAATGGTACCTGAAAAACCTATGGTCTCAACACAGCCACAGTTTGGAAACAATAATACCACTAATTCCATGTCTACAAAAGGAATTTCTGTGGTGGGCTCAAGCATGCCAAACAAACACAGGTCTTCCATTCAGCAAGCCTCAAGCAAATCAAGTCATCACAACAGACGCCTCGGACTACGCCTGGGGGGCACACATGACAGATCGGTGAATTCAGGGAAAATGGTCCCAAAAAGAAAAGCACCTTCACATCAATCAAAAGGAAATGCTAGCAGTAATAAATGCTATTATATCTTTCAAAGACCTTCTGCAACCAGGTCAACTATTGCTAAGAACGGACAACACCACAGTTATGTGGTACATAAACAAGCAGGGAGGAACGCATTCATACCCCCTATGCAGACTGGCCATGTCACTTTGGAACAGGGCCATGGACTTACAAATCGAACTACAAGCACAGTACCTGCCAGGCAAGGAAAACACGCTGGCAGACAACCTAAGCAGAAATATGACAGATCCACACGAATGGAAGTTGCATCCAAAAGTTTTTACAGAAATAATCCAAGAATGGGGAAGGCCAGACATAGATCTCTTTGCCTCCCACAAAAATCACCAATTGACAAAATTCTGCTCAAGGATTTTCCATCCAAAGGCCTGGAGAGTGGACGCTCTCTCTCTCTCAGTTGGACATCAATGACAGTTTATGCCTTCCCACCTCTTCCTCTGCTGCCCAAAGTACTACTGAAAACCAGAGCAGACAGACCAAAGATGATTCTCATTGCTCCAGACTGGCCAAGACAACACTGGTACCCACTCCTGAGGAGCCTGACGCATTCCCCACCATGGACCCTGCCTCTAATGCCTCTTCTCCTGACTCAGCACAGCTTCAAAACTCAGCCAGCTAAAAACACTCAATCTAGCCGCATGGAAGATTCCTTAGCATCACAACAGACCCTACTCTCCAAGGAGGCGCAGGATGTCATTTTGGAGGCCAGAAGGCCGTCAAATAGAAAAGCTTACTCTGCAAAATGGAAACGGTTTTGTGTTTGGAATGAGAAAAAGGGCCAGGATCCTAGAAAACTGAATTTACCTCAAATACTACAGTATCTAGCTGAGTTGCTAAGCAGTGGGCTTTCATTCTCCTCATTCAAAATCCATGCCTCAGCCATTTCTGCAGAATACAACACTGATCCACCTTTATTCTCTCACCCTCTCTTAAGACAGTTCCTCAGAGGGGCTAAGAATCTAATACCCCCAAGTAAGCAACCAATACCTGCTTGGGATCTCAATTTCATTCTGGAAAAACTGACCTTGCCTCCCTTTGAGCCAGCTGCCTCATCAGATCTGCAGTATTTGTCCTGGAAAACAGCTTTCCTTGTGGCTATTACCTCAGCTCGTAGAGTTTCAGAACTACAAGCTCTCATGGCTGTGCAACCTTTTATCATCTTCCATCAGGACAGAGTTTCCTTACGAACCAACCCGTCCTTTATGCCTAAAGTGGTATCCAGGGTAGCTTTGAATCAGGCCATACACTTACCTACCTTTTATCCTAAACCTCAAAACAAAGGGGAGAGATTACTACATTCCTTAGACATCCACAGACAACTGCGTTATTATTTGGACAGAACAACGCCCTTCAGAAAATCAGAACAGCTCTTTGCGTCATATGCTGTAGGAGCTCAAGGAAAGCCAATTTCCAAACAGACAATCTCAAAATGGATAGCCCACTGCATACGTTTCTGCTATTCCTTTCATGGCAAAACTGTTCCTACAGGCATCAGATCTCACTCCACAAGGGCCACAGCTACCTCTGCAGATTTCCTCAGAGAAGTTCCTACCAAAGATATTTTGGAAGCAGCCACTTGGAGTTCTGTGCATACCTTCTCCAAGCACTACCACCTACCATTATACTCCAAAACTAGAGCAGGCTTTGCCACTGTAGTCTTGCAGGGCATCCTGGCTCCTCCTAGTTCCACCTAGTGCCTACCACCCCTTTCTTAGCTTTGGGATTCTACCCATCTCTTATGACTGCAGCTGTATGCACGATGAACATAGTACAGTTTTGTACCTACCATAAATGTAGATGTTCGAGTGCTAATACAGTGCAGTCCAGGTTTCCCTCCCTCCTTCCCCTCTTGGGACAGACCTATTGGCTAACACCTCCTCATACAACCTGATTGGGGTATTCATTTATGGTGTATTTGCTTGCAACTACTGTATTTTGATTATATTGCATTGCTTTATTACACAAATTTATGTATTGCCTTCCTTCTGGGGGCACCTGACATCTGGGGCAAGAAAAACTGAAGAAAATGGCGTCGGCTGGTTCCTTTATACCCCTGTCGCACTGACGTCAGGGAAGAAGCGACGACAACCGACGCCAGACCTAGAGTTTGGAATTCGGCCGACCGAGGACCCACCTGACGGCAGGAGAACCCATCTGTTATGACTGCAGATGTATTAGCACTCGAACATCTACATTTATGGTAGGTACAAAACTGTACTTTATCTGCAAGAAAAATTCTGCAGGCTTTGGGCTTCATGGCATCCTGCATTCTGTTAATTCCATATGCAAGACTGCATAGGAGGAAACTACAATGGTATCTAAAAAGTGTTTGGACTCAACATTGCCACAGCCTGGAAAAACTAATTACCCTCATTCCCTGCCTGCAGCAGGAGTTTTGATGGTGGGCACAGGCCTGTCACCACAACAAGGGACAGCCTTTCACTTTACCCACTGCCACATAGACAACAACAGATGCATCAGATTATACCTGGGGGGCCCACATGGCAGGAAAATGTATTCAGGGCACATGGCCCACAAGCCAAATGCATCTACATATCAATCTAAAAGAAATGCTGGCTGTCCAGAATGCCCTAACAGCTTTCAAGGATCTGCTTCATCCAGGACAACTGCTAATAAAGACGGACAATACTACAGTCATGTGGTACATAAACAAGCAGGGAGGCACGCATTCCTACCCCTTCTGCAGACAAGCCATGATTTTGTGGAACACAGCATTGACTTATCAAGTACACCTACAAGCACAATTCCTGCCAGGAAAGACAAATACTCTGGCAGACGAACTAAGCAGAAACCTCATGGATCCTCACGAGTAGAAACTAGATCCACAAATCTTCAGCATAATAACAAGGAAATGGGGATGCCCAGACATAGATCTATTTGCCTCCCCTCACAACTGCCAACTACAGAGACTCCAGAGCAGGCTTCGCCACTGCAGTTCTGCAGGGCCTCATAGCCTCTCCTAATTCTATTTAGGCCCAACCACCCAACCTCAGCTTTGGGATTCAACCCAAGTGTAATGACTGCAACAGTGAAACACGATGAACATAGTACAGTTGTGTACCTACCATAAATGTAGATGTTAGAGTGTATTCACTGTTACAGTCCAGGTTACCCACCCACCATCCCCCTTTCCTTGCTGGGACTTCTGTACTTCTGTATTCTATGCAACCTATGTAGTGTATTTGCTTGTAGATGAAGATTGTTTTATTTTAGTGCATGCTCTTTTATTGGCATAATTTCTTAGCCTACCCTTCGGGGGGGCACCTGACATCTGGGGCAAGAAAAACTGAAGAAAATGGCATTGGCTGCATCTTTTATACCCTTGGCGCACTGACGTCAGGGAAGAGATGACAGCAACCGACGCCGGAGCAAGACTTTGGAATTCAGGCCGACTGCGAGTAGCCTGCCAGCAGGATAACCCAAGTGTAATGACTGCAACAGTGAATGCACTCGAACATCTACATTTATGGTAGGTACACAACTGTACTTTCTGCTTATGATTTGATATATGAATATGCACTTAACTATATACAAATGTTCACTACTGCAAGCTATGGGGAATTCCCTTCGCAGTACCTCTTTCCGCATTAAACTTTGCAGAAGGTAATGACCTCATAGGGTCATTATCTTTCTGGTAATGTTAATGTTCTACATGTGTGCCAAATAAAATCGGTGTATTCTATATTGGTACTGTGTATTATTTTTGATGTATTCTTGTAACTGTCTATATTCTGAAGGTTGTTTTATTTGTTGTATTTGCCTGCCTGGTGTAGGTCATGGCTGCAAAAATGGTTTTTGGACAAGTTCACTTACCCAGTTAACAAAATAAAGCAAATCTTGTGTTCCAGCATTTCTGCAAATAGCACCTACTTTATCTGTTAAAACCTTATAACGCGTCTGTCACCTAAGGCCCCCTCACTCCAAAAATGAATTTCTTCTACATGTTTAAACATGCGTTCTGGGAAAACTAACTTTGTCACTATTTGAACAACTGACATGATCAACATTGTTCTTATTTTGGAAGTTTTAATGTTAGAAAGGTTTTAATAATTACAGGCTTTTCTCCACAAGCAATTTTCCATGGTTTTCTGCAGTGAAAGGATGTCTCTAAAGCACGTCCTTTTGTTGTGCCTAAAGTGATGTCGGCAGTCTCTTTGAACCTTACTTATTCAGGTATACAAGTGCTTCATTAAAAAACATAATGAAAGGAGGCGTATTTTCATATGCTTGATGTGCATGCAACTAAAAGTGCTGTACCAGGCGAAGACTTTTCATCAGAATTGTAGATTTTCACATTTTAAAAAAGGAAATGAAGTTTGCTTGTCGCCAAATGAACTGTAGGCTCATTGTATTACCTTCTGTTGTGACAAGGATGGAAAGTCTTCCTTTGTTAGAGCATATCCCACTAGAGAAGAGGCAACTTCAGCAGCTTACTATAAAAGCAGTTCTGCAAACTGTACAAGCTAGTAAGCGCAGTTTTGGGGTGGGGTAGGACAAGGGTTGGAGCAGCAGTGCTACAGGGTAATCCTGTAGGATCATAGGAAGTTACTAGGCTGTTGGCCCTGTGGCCTTTATAAGCCTAGCCAAGAGTTTAGCGCATGCATAGACCAATCAGCACCCAATGCCTCTGTCCAGCAGGGACACTGGTGGAATCCCAGGGATGTATTTTCTGTTTCTCATCCAGTTATCCAGGTTGCGCTTGTATTCTGCTTGACGTGGAGAAGGAGTCTGTTCCACAGATGGGGGAGTCTCTGGGACACAAAGTCCTATTGATGTCACAGACCAGGTTGAGGCCACGGGTGTGGGTTACTCGAGTGGAGCTTGTCTTGCAGATATGCAGCAGTCCCATCAAGGAGGGGTCAGAGATCGCCTTGTAAGCCAGAGGTCACCTCTGAGGAGTCTGTATGAAACTGAGTAGAGGGATAGGGCTTTTAACTGTGTATGGTAGATTTTTGAGGCCCTGGATTCTCCTGGTGAGGAATCTCAGTGGTCTCTCCAGCTGCTGCATGTGCTTTGTGAGGTTTATGCCAAATGGGGCGTTGTACTCAGTAATGGGCCTTATAAGGGAAGAATACAGGGATGTTATGATCTCCTTGTCCTTGCATGAGCTACCCTTACTAATGAGGTGGCCCATGTCACTCTCCCCAAAGGGGATGTTGATGCATTCTTTTGTAATCAGCTTGAGGCCATGTTTCTGGCACCAGTCATTTGTTTGGGTGAGACCCTCTTGGCAGATGTCCACTTCACTAGGGGAATTGATGACGGTGCCCAGCTTGCAGTCATCTGCAAACGTGGTCAGCCATAGCCCACTGGATTTGGCCTGCACCTCAGAAAAGTATATCCCAAATAACAGAGGCCCCAAGACCTAACCCTAAGGTACGCTACTCGATATGGGTCTACTGCTTGAGGTGGCTTCCCCTATTTTGACTTGGTGGGTTCTGTCAGTGAGCCAGTTAGCTACTCATCTGGTAACATACAGACTGATGCCTAGTTGAGAGAGTTTATCTGTTATGCCTGAGTGGGGAATAGTGTCTAAGGCTTTGGCCAGGTAAGGTAGGCGGTGGGCACCATCTTCCCCTCGTCCATGGCTTTGGTGACCGTCTCAAAAAAGTTGACCAGATTTAACAGACATGACCTCCCCTTGACAAAGCCAAACTGTGTGGGATCGAGTGTTTGGAGGTTGCCAGTGTCCTTGTTAATGAGGCCCATAATAATCCATTCCATGGCCTTGCAGATTAGGCTAGTTAGGCTGATGGGTCTATAATTTCCCGGATTGGTGGATGCTCCACCTTTGTGTAAAGGGATGACAGTGGCTATCCTCCACTCAGCTGGGACAAAGCGGGTACTCAGTCTTTGGTTGAATAGGGTGCCTAATGGTGCTGCAAGTTCCTGTCTGAGTCCATGTACAATGCAGCCTGGGATAGGGTCCCATGGAGGCTGTATTTTTTTCTCTTTGAGAGAGCAGTAATGACCTCATCCCTAGATACAAGGGAAAGGGGGGCAGATACTGGGAATGTCCTGAGTTACTGATAGGGGGCAGAGGGGTGAAATTTTCACTGAATCTGCCAGCCAGCAAGTTTGCTATATCTACGGCATTTGTATATGTGGTGTCCTTGACCACCAGATCTGGGTGCTACCTTTGAGATTATGGACCTGTGTTAAGAAAGCCTTCTGGTTGTCTCTAGTAGATGTGGCCAATTTGGACTCTGTTTGCTTTGGAGGATTTCACTAGTGCTCTTATTTGCTTGTTTAGGCTAAGGAGAGGTTGCTTCCAGTTGGGCACCTGCTCCTATTTGGTCCTGGACAGCAATTTTTTTTTTGTTCTATAGTTTATTTATTGCAGATGTCCACCGGACAGGTTTACTCTTCCTTACGGAGGGTATTACTGATTCCATGCATCCATATAAATGTTCGTATAGTAATTTGGTATAGTTTTGGATACTGGTGCCAGTTCCTAGAGAGGGGGAGGGGGCTATGAAGCTGTTTATACCATCCCTCAGGAGGCTGTAATCAACTTTGGAAAAGTTTTTTGTTTGACCCTAACTAGAGGGGGGATGGGGGAGATGATGCCTTCGAACGCGACCACTTTATGGTCGGCTCTTACAAGGGAGGATGATACTGCAGGGATGCTGCAGTGGTTACTCATGTTGGTTAATACCAAAGACAAGATATTATCACCTCTTGTGGGGGTAGCAACTAGCTGTTCCAAAGAATTTGCATTGACAAAATCGGGGAATCTCTGAGCATTTGTGTTCTGGCATGAGTAGTTCTTCCAGTCTATGTTTGGGTAGTTAAAGTCACTAAGGATAAACGGTTGAATCTTGATAGATTCAAAGAGGTCTAGATAGGCAATTTGGGCATCTTTAGTTAGATTTGGGTGCCAGTAGCTGGCTATGATTTGTATAGGGGTCTTGTCAATGGTTAACTGCACCTGAAGTGTGTTCTGTGCGTCATACTGTTTGACCAGCCTGGAGGTGTGTCTGTCTTTAATATATATTGAACTCCACCTCCTTTGACTTTACTACCCACAGTTTGTGGTCTGAATGTATGATAGGATGAGTAACCAGGTATGGCTGGGGTGCTCTCCACAGCTTTGAACCAAGTTTCTGTGACTGTGCAGATGTCAGCATTTTCCAAGGTTAAGAATACTTGCATTGAGTGCAGTTTCATGTTTAGACTCCTAGCATTTAGCAGCATGATCTTTAATTTGTGTTTTGTTGAAATTGTTATGTTGGTAGTTTTAACCTCATCACTTTTTCTAAAAAGGGCACTGGAGGGAGGCAAGTGCCTTTGCCTGAAGCCCAAGTGAGACAGATACAGGCCATTTCTGGCAAAGCATTGTGGTCTGTCAATCATATCTTCCCATGCTGTCAGGTACTGGATCCCCTTAGAATGACACCAGAAACTAAGCCAGTTAAAGTCAGTAATTTTCTGTGTGTATTGAGACGTCATTTTGGGTGATGGCAGAATGCTGCTAAGGCTAGGGACATATCTGCCCGGGACTCGTATTCAGCTAGTTCAATCATGTCTCTCTTCATATGGTCCAAGCCATTCACACCAACATGGACAATGACAGAGTCATAACAGTACCTGTTGCTGAGAGACTTGTGAGTGCGTGTGTGATATTGCAAATTCTGGCCCCTGACAGACAAGTGTGACTTTCTCCTTATCCAGCCTGATGAGAGGCACATGTGTGTGTCTCACAGTGGAGTCTCCTATGTATGTTGGGTTTATGCTTAAGCCTTAGTGGTTGTGTGAGACAAGTGTGTGAACTATGCATGGTATGTGGTGTGGAGGGCTGTAGAGGTTGTGTGTGTTTTTGCCTCTGAAGTCTCCTTTGTTTGGCTGTGTATTTTGAGGACTTCCACATATGTGGGTGTGTGTTATGTTGGTATTGGTGGTGTTTAAGGTGTAGTGATTGTGTTGACAGCCTTCTTGGTGCCAGATATACTGGCTTGTGAGGGATAAAGCATGGACTCTAGGTTCCTAATGTAACTGCATCTCTCACAAATTGTGTTCCTAGGTGGTAGTCTGTGTACAAAAGGCAATTGCTACACTGTCTCAGGATGCCCGTATCAACCAGACTGGCAGGATAAACTGTAGTAAATTGTCCATCCATATTTGTCAGAATCTGAGAGAGAAAGGCCAGGGAGAGCGAAGGGGTAAACCTAAAGCCCAAGTGCTTAAACCAAAACTAAGAGGCTTAGAATAACACAATTTAAACAGGTTATAAATGAGCAGTAACAAATGCAACAGAAAAGATGCAGTTGAACAATGTAGACGACAAGCTGCAGAAAAAGCAAGATGAAATAATAGAGCAGGAGGAGGAAACACAAGTACAGTAAAAGAATCTGAATAAAGTGGTTTTTTTTGTGTGTTAGTAAAGTGGAAAGGGAGAGAGGAGGAACAGAAGAAAATTCAGGGTTAATGAGATAAGGGGGGTTTGACCTTCCCAAAGGATCTCTGTATTAGGTAGAATAAGCTAATGAGATGGGACTGGGAGGAGTGTCCCTTATCATATTTACAGTAGGGACAGGCAACAACAAAAGCCACCAACTTTAAGAACACAACAGCAGTTGGGTGGGGGAATACAAAAAATCAACCAGAGCTCTGCAAATTATAAATGCGGAGACAGAAAATTAAATAATTTAGTCAAATAATGCAGTAAACTAGTGCAGTACTGTTACACAAGTAAATAAAAAACAGTGCAGGACTGATAAGCAAATAAATACAACTAGTGCAGTACTGATATTAACAGTTAGATGAAGTGCAAAATGCTACTTGTGTATCTCTGTAATTCAGATTAAGAAACACTCTCCGTCAGGCACAAATGGAGCTCTAGCAAGATGAGCAGAAATTCTTCAGAGTTAAGTACTGCTTAGGTGACCTGGATACTAAGCATATATCTAGCCTGTTTACTGATGCCCAATTATCTTCAAAAACTGATAAAAGACAGACCCCACTAGAAAATACCAGGCACATCAGGAAACCAGGCTTTCCTTCAATGAAACAGTCCACAAACCTTTAAACTTTAAACACCCTGTTTATTGCAGTAAAATTGAGCTTTCATCTTGCATACGGTCAGATTTCATCAGATAAAGCCATTGTGTAAAATGCCCACCTATATGACACTCCTAATCACATGACTAGAAGTACAACTTAAAGACCAAGTGCAAACAAAACTGTAAAAGGTAAAAAAAAAATCTTGTCATTCTTGTGTTCAAACTTTTAAAACCTGCTTCCCTCCATTTTATTTAATATACATATAATAACACACAAATATCTAATTAGTACTAAATCTGCTATAAAATCTATTTAACATTTCTGTTGTAGTTATCAATTATAAAAATCTGTTATAAAAAGCTAACATAAAAGGTACAATGTTCCCCTCAACATAACTATTATACTCAAACAGCTACCAGATAACCTCTCTCTTTAGTGATTTTAGCTTTAATAATGAAGCTATTGATAAATAGTCATTAAATCCTGGCCATTTATATACATTAAAAAACAATTGCCAGTATAATTCACGCATTTCTGAAATAACTGGCCAAGGACCCCCTGTATCATTTTTCTCTTTCTTCTCCAATGTTGTAAATTGGGCGGGTAGTGTAAGACACTAAATGACTGGTTAACTAACAACTGTAATTTCAGCTGCGCTTTTCAACATGATACAAATAACCTTTGTGATAAATTAAGCAAATTAGACTACGGGTTGTTAAAACTAAAAAAAACTTCAATTGGAAATGTATATTTTCTTGAGTCTATTCAGGTTAAACTGTTCCTGAAGGGAATCAGGACGTGGCGCTACACAGACGGTTTAGAACTTAATTCACCACTTCATAAGGAGCTCCTAGCTCTGTCTGATAAACGGGTGCAAATATATATGGAGCTGGTAGTTAGATATAATACAAAACTGATTGAGGCGCTAACAGTGGATGTTCTCAGTGATGAAATCATGCATGGTATTAATTATTCGGGTAGTAAAATTGAATATAGGCAGGTATTTAATAGTATCAAATATCAATTGAATCAGCTAAGGTCAACCAAGTTAAAGAAATCTAAATGTAATAGAGTTGATTGTATGCAAGAGACAGCATATCCAAAACAGTCTGAATCTCAGAGATGGGGTAGAAGGAATTTTGGCCATCCGAATCCCACACAAGACACTCATCCTGTGTGAGGGCAAGTTCATTGTAACAGTGATAGCAGTGAATATAATGCAAACTGGAACCATTGGATTTACTGCTACAGCTCTGGATTTTCCCCAGCTCAGGCGATTGGAGCATATCAAAGATCTGGGACAAGTGGGCTGGCTGTCTGGTAGCTTTAGAGTATGAATAGTTAAGTTGAGTATGTATAGTTAAGTTGAGGGGAGGTTCGTACCTTTTATGTTAGCTTTTTTTAATATATTTTTGTAATAGATAGCTACAATAGAGTCTTTGAATAGATTTTTTACAGCAGGTTTAGTGTTTTTTATTAGATACTTATGTGTTATTATATGTATATTAAATAAAATGGAGGTGAGAGGGTTTTAAAAGTTTGTTGAACACAAGAATGATAAGATTTTTTACCTTTTGCAGTTTTGGGTTTATACTGGGTCTTTAACTGCTGGTCATGTGATTAGGAGTGTTATTTAAGTGGGCATTTTAAACAATGGCTTTATCTGATGAAGTTTTACCATGTATATGAGATGAAAGCGCTCAATTTTAATTTAGTGTAATAGTGTGTTTGATGTTGAACAGTTCATGGACTGTTTCATTGAAGAAAGCCTGCTTTCCTGATATGCCTGTTTTCTAGTAGGTGATGCCCAGTTATTCCATCACTGTGTTTTTCATTAGTGTTGTATAGAATATTTTTGCAGAAGGCCTGGGAAGAAACCTCTGTACCCACTGGTAATGTGTTTATCTGCCTATAAACCTCCCAACCTGTAAATATACTGCCTCAACAGCACATCACTTTGGAGGAGAGGCAAATACATTGATTCGTTTTTTTATCAAGTTAGTATGACACACAAGAGTAGTGTAACTTGAGATTGTGGGTGAGGGGAAGCCCCCAGTTCAAAAATGCTTTCTGTTTTTCCTGCTTTTTAATTTATTTTATCAGCACAATCTGTAGGAGTGGTGTGGCAACTTAGATGTCTGGAACTTAAGGAAGACCACAGTGACCTTCCCATCAGGATGTTAGTTGTGTAAGATACTTGCAGAAGTAAATTTTTCCTTTTCCAGTCCCCTGTTGGATATTGCTGTAGTTACTATAAATGGTATACTTTATTTTTGTCTTAATAACATTAGTAGCAGCACTGGTCTGCATTTATCACAAGCACATTTGCATGGAATCCTAGCTCAAAGAATCAGACTGATGAAGAAATGGGTACTAATATGGCAGTTTCATGTTTCCTGCATCAGTACGTTTGAAGGTGCGAGACCTTCCTCTCTAGGAAGAAATACAACTTGAGAAATTTAGCTGGGTCACAACAGAAGAGGTTGGTTAAGTCCATGTTATGATTTACTGTTTCAATGATCTTATAACTGTGCAGTGTTTAAGGAGATGAGACAGATCCTTACATATTCCCCTTATTATTATTTGTTTTAATAGAAGTTGTTTCATTCTTGTGACCTTTACCTTTGCTGACTGGAATGAACTCTAGTTATTTTTTTTACAAATATCTGACTCAGTTTACTGAAATCAAGTTCACAGAAGTTTAGCAAAGTCTTGTAGCTTGAAAGTCACAAACATTGATAGAAAGTTTTCAACTGCCAATCACTGAAATCAACTAATGGGTATCAGATTAGGTCCAATGGGTTCCAGGAGTGATTTCTGGCATCTGAGTTCAGCGACAGCTGATGGTCTGCTGCACAGGGTCCAAAACTTGCATTACCTGTAGGGAAGTAGCATTTCTTAACCCAGTGCAGTGGGGGGCCATGCTTCTACAATCCTAGGTACCACAGTCCATTCTAAGAGCTCTGCACATATAGAAAGACAAAAGGGACATTACTGTGACCACTCTCCATCAACTAGTAGTATTTCCTTATATTTCAAAAATGGAAACCAAACTAGCATTTATAACCGTACATGTTTGAGTTTGATGACTGTGACTGCCCCACTGCACTTGACCCATTTTCAGTTGAGGTTTGTTGGGCAGTAAGCTTTGTAATAAGTAGGTAGTAAAAGTATAGAATTTTTAGCATGACGTGTACATTGTAGTAGTATACTAGAGATAGGTAGTAGTTTCCCCTCTATGTTATAGTAGTTGAATAATCATCATTAAGAAGTTACTGCTTAAGAAAACAATGTTAGTATAGGTCTCTGGATGAGATTTATGTGGTTTGTAGAATTTTAGAAGTTGTGCAGAGAAACTTATGAACATGTATGGGTGTCGATTTGTGGAAGGGGGATGACTAGAGAGTCTATGCAGTTCTGTAGTGGATGAAGGCAGGTAAGGATAAAAATAGAGTAGTGTTTTGATGTCTGTGTCAGTGAAGAGCTTTTAACGTATACTGTTACCGTTCCTATAGATGTTAATTGGTGTGTTAGAGCTGGTAGTGCAATATAGTTTAGTTATAGCTGCATTTATTACTGCAGGGGAAAGTGTTCGCAACTGCTAATTAATAAAAAATAAGACTTGCCACCAGTTAATAATTCAAGTAACTCCACTGCAGTTGCATGAGCAGTTCCCTGGCCGAATTTGGGTAGTTACACCACGGAAAAGTCTTGGCATGACATCTGAAAGCTGAGATTACAGTTCTTATTCGCTGTAGTCCAACTTCTCTTTACTTTTATGTGAATAGAGCATAAAGGAAGGGGTGATGACCCATGTCTCCTATTTAGTAGGCGATACTAGAACCTACTGCTAGCATGGACAGCTACATGTAAAATGGTTCAGATGTTTAACTGTTCCCTTCTTTTAGAGGATGTTCCCGGTTGTCCAACAGGCTGATTGTGGTACCTTCTAAGATTTTCTTTTGGAGATTTTTTATTTAATATCTTTAAACATATCTGCTACTTTCTATAGCTCAGTACTTTGGTTATAGTGAGCCAACATTTTCTTTTTTTTTTTTCCTTGTTGCCTGCTTAGACTTGAGCAATATTTTAAGACTACAAAGTGTGCAGGTGATCAGATGAAGAAAACACGTCACTGTGTGCCACTCTCTTAAGCAAGAGACATCTGATATAATAGTCTGTTCTTATAAAAAAACTGCCCACAACATCATGCATACTCTAGATGCCTTGCCATTGGTCAGTTATTGAATTCGTATCTACCCTTTCCAAACCCCTACTCCCCCATCCCCAAGAGAGCTATGCTCACTAAACCAACAGCTAGTACTCGTTCAGAAATGTAGTCACAATGACTACTCTGTATATTTTGCTAAACTGTGGAAATAGATCTCAAAAATATTTCATTTTATCTGTAGTTTAAAATATATTTGAAGGCATACCTCTCAGGAAAGTGTTCCTGCACTTGTAACAACCCCATTACTAAGATGCCTTTTTATTTTAAAGCTTATCCCATCTATAATTTACAATCTCAATGAAGTTATACCTATCAAAGAAACTGTCCTACTCTTGTACCAGCCCTGTTACTAACATGTTCATCGTGTTTCACTGTTGCAGTCATCACATTTGGGTTATCTTGCCAGGGGTAGCCCTCAGTCGGCCCAAATACCAGAGGCTTAGTATTTCTGCGTCGGTTACTGTCGCTCCAAGACTGACATCAGGTCACCAGTGGTATAAAATCAGGCAGCCAATGCCATTACATCAGTCTTTCTTGCCGAGGAGCCCGAAGCAGTTTGCACGAGTGCCAGTCGGCCACTGCCTGAGTTTTCATTACCGAATTGAAGTTGAAGTCTTCTAAAGCTAAGTACCCCATTGTGGATCCTTTTTTCTTGCTCTAACAGATGTCAGAAAAAGTTAACAATTGTCTCGCCTGTGGAAAGCAAATACCACACCAAGACTTCCATTCTTACTGCGTCATCTGTTTAGGCCCAGACCACGACATTCCCCGCTGTTGCTTTTGTGCTTTGTTCATTGCCAGAACTATACATTTTCGGGCCCTTATTGTAGCTAGATATTTTCGCTCTCAGTCCTTGAATTCCGATATGGCTTTGGTAAGCCGTCCCGACTATCGATCTTCCGAAAAAACATAAGGATAAGGACAGAAACAGACTGCACAGGTCCAAAACTGCTGACAATGCTCCCATTAAGCTATTCGTCAGTTCTCCAGTCCTCAGTGAGGTGCTTTCGCAGCCCCTGATGCCCGCTTCTGTTGATTCACAGGCCGCTACCGAGACCCTTTTGGAGTCCGGTATGCCGCAAGGCTCTTCTTCGACTAAGGATCCTGCAGATGTCTCTACCTTGGATGGGTCCGGAGCTGCTGAGCAGGCACTGGCTTCCAAGGGATTACTTCACACTACCGATACTCGACACAGACTGACAACTTCTTTCGCGTCTTCAGTTCTTTCTAAAACTACCGAGTTTCTAAGGCCCAGGGTACAACCCACATCCAAAAAATGACGACCCAAGCTCAGGCACCTGCTTCCTTGTCTCCGTCTCAAAAGCTTAAAATGGCGGAAGACCTTATTATGCTTATTAGGGGAAGCCAGGCTACCCCTTTCAAAAGAGAGACTTGTCCTCAGTAGTTTTATCTGAACAGGAGTCCGATGACTCTGATGCATCTGAGTATGAAGATATGCAACCCCTTTCTGCTTATGAGGATTCTGATGTAGAGGAATCCATTCCTTCTGCTTCTCCACCCGAGGATTTTTCATTTGGGGAAACCCTTCATACTTTAAGGGAGCATTTCCAGTGGGAATATCAAGACTATCCTCAGTCAAAAAAGAGACTCCGGGAATTCTTAGATCGACCACAGCACAGACTTTTGGCCATCCTCCTGTCCTGGATGTTGTGGATGATGTTTTTATGGAATCCTGTTTGACTCCTGATACCCTTCCTCCTTCTCCCATAAAACCTGACAGGTATTAGAGTCCTTGACTCTCACAAATTTATTTTCAAAAATCCTACTGCTGACCCAGAGGTCATCTCTCAAGGACCTAAAGGAATTAAAGCAACTTCAGCTAAGAATCCCCCCCCCTTCAGATAGGGATTCCCAAACTGTAGACAGATAAAGTATACACCTCTGCTACTCTTGCTATTAGAGTATTAAGTTGTCAGTTCCACATGCTGAAATATCAGCAGCATACCATGGAACTCCTCAAACAAAAAATATCTCCCTTTCTTGCTTGTGCAGAAAATAAAGAATTACAGGAGTTAATGCATTCTGCAAGTCAAGTAACTAAGCACACCTTGCAATGTGGTTTTGACGCCCTAGAAGCATCTTGCAGGACAGCAGTCGCTGGTTCTGTCCTTAGAAGGCATGCTTGGCTTAAGGAACCGACCTTGCCAGACCATTTCAAATCAAAATTATTGGACAACACCATTGAACAAAGACAACTTATTTGGCACCAAGGCAGAAGAGGTCTTAAAAAAAGATGGAAGAAAAAGCTAAATCTATGCAGACAGTTAAAGACTTCTTACAGGTCCAGCCTCCGAGGTTCAGTAGGCATTGCCCCTCCAAGCACTGGTCCTTTCCTGCCCCTTCCAGGCCAGCTCAGCCCAGACCCAGGGGAAGCAGGACCCCCAGACAGCAGCCTCAGGGAATGCAGAGATCTAAGTAATGGAGTTCCTCCTCTTCAAAAACAGGGAATGCAAAGTCACTCCCTTGTGGTAAAAACTCACAATGACTTTACACTTCCACCCCTTACCTCTACCCACCTGCTTGTGCCCCTAGGAGGAAAACTCTCCTTCCACTCAAGCAACTGGGCCACTATTACCAATGACCGATGGGTCCTTAACATAGTGTCCCTGTGTTACACATTTTATTTCCACACTCCGCCAACCCCAAGAGGGTTTCCAGATCTTCCTCCAAACCAGTGGCCAGAGGTCAAAAAGCAATTCCTTTCCCTGCTCTCCATGAGGGCAATACAGCATGTTCCTGCAGAACAGATAGGCCAAGGTTTCTACTCCAGACTCTTCCTGGTACCCAGAAAAGAGGGCACATGGTGCCCCATCCTCGATCTATCCATTCTAAACACCCTTCTGGTGATATCAAAATTCAAAATGCTCACCCTCCAGCAACTTCTACCAATGCTTTCCAAGAATGTTTGGTTAGCCACTCTAGACCTAAAAGAGGCCTACCTACACATCCCAATCAGGGAATCATGCAGGAAATACCTACGTTTCAGGGCAGGATCTATGCACTTTCAGTTCTTTGCGCTTCCCTTTGGCTTATCCACTGTTCCCAGAGTTTTCACAAAATGCCTGGCTCCCGCCATTGCTTTTTGCAGACAAATATTCAAATTTACCCATAGTTAGACAATTGCCTGATTCAGGCAGATGGTCAGGAAAAGCTGTTACAGCACCTACTGACTTTTGTAAAGGACCTACTGGCCTCTCTGGGGTATACTATCAATGAAAAGAAATCAAAACTAGTCCCCACACAAAAAATTGTATTCCTGGGAGCAAGCCTGGACACAGCATCCCAGATGGCATTCCTTACTCCAGAAAAACAAGCTTTCCTGACAGGCTACTTTTCTCAACTAGCCACCAGAACCCAGTTATCCTCAAGGAAAATCCTGCAAGCTCTAGGGTTCATGGCATCCTGCTTTCGGCTCATTAAATATGCCAGACTGCATATGAGGAAACTACAGTGGTACCTTAAAAGCCTTTGGTGTCAACACTGTCAAGACCTGGAAACTTTCATACCAATAATACCTTGTCTAAGGAAAGATTTTCTTTGGTGGGCAGCAGCTTGTAACCACAACAAGGGACTTCCCTTCTCACAACCCCACACCACCCAGACCCTCATCACAGATGTATCAGACTATGCCTGGGGTACACACCTGGACGGCAGGTGCATTCTGGGCCACTGGAGCCCAAATCAAATACATCTGCACGTAAACAAAAAGAGATGCTAGCTGTTCAGCACGCCATGATAGCCTTAGACCCCTACTCTCCCCGGGGCCTCTACTGATCAAAACAGGCAACACCACTGTGATGTGGTATATCAACAAGCAGGGAGGGACTCTCTCTTATCCTCTCTGCAGGCTCGCCATGACCCTTTGGCACACAGCCTCAGCCATGCAACTACACCTGCTAGCACAATTCCTGCCAGGGTCTCTAAACTCTCTAGATGACAACTTAAGCAGAAACCCGCTAGACCACAGAACCTTCACCTTTGTAACACAGAAATGGGGCACCCCGAAGGTCGACCTCTTTGCCTCCCACTCCAGTCATCAGCTCAGAAAATTCTGCACCAGGGAACCTCACAGCAAGGCCTGGAAAGTGGATGCTGTATCCTTCCAGTGGATAAACCTCTCGGTCTATGCATTTCCCCCTCCACTCATATCAAGGGTACTGCTCAAAATAAGGGAGGAAAAAACAAGGGCAGTCTTGATTGCCCCCGAGTGGCCACGCCAGCACTGGTACCCACTACTGCGCAGCCTGTCACCCCTGCCACCATGGCACTTACCTCAGATCCCAACACTCCTGACCCAGGGGAATGGAGAATTCATGCATCCCCAGTTGCAGATCCTCAACCTGGCAGCCTGGCTTATTCCCTGACCAGCCCTCAATCTGCTGCCTAAGCAAACAAGCCCTAGATGTAATAAGTGAGGCCAGACGCCCCAACACTAGAAAATCCTATGCTGACAAGTGGAAAAGGTTTTGCACCTGGATCCAGGCTAAGGGAGTTGGGACAGCACAGCCCTCCCTACCTCTCATCCTGGATTACCTGTCAGACCTACTACACAGGGGTCTATCCTTCTCTTCTATTAAAATTCATGCTTCTGCCATCTCTGCTCATTACAGCACAGAGCCACCTCTCTTCTCACATCCTCTCATCAAACAGTTCATAAGAAGGGCTAACAACCTAAGGCCACCCAGAAGAGCTCCTACCCCAGCTTGGGACCTTAACTTTGTGTTGGAAAAGCTCACCCTACACCTTACTTCCCTTTGAAACTGCAGCTTCAGCAGAGTTAAAATTTCTCTCTTGAAAGACAACCTTGTTTCTGGCCATCACTTCAGCTAGAAGAGTATCAGAGCTACAAGCACTCATGGCTGTAGAGCCCTTCATCATTTTCCATGCTGAAAGTGTCTCACTCAGGACTAAACCAGCCTTCATGCCTAAAGTGGTGTCCAGTGTGGCTCTCAGCCAATCCATACATTTGCCCACCTTTTTCCTTAACCCACAAAACAAGGGGGAAAGGATTCTGCACTCTGTAGATGTGCACAGACAGCTCAGATTCTATCTGGACAGGATTAAATCTTTTAGAAAAACTGATTAATTGCTAGTCAGCTTCACAGCAGGGGCAGAGGGCAAGGCCATATCCAAACAAACAATCTCCAAATGGATAGCACACGGCATCAATTTCTGCTACAGACAGCATGGGAAACCACCCCCAAAGAGTGTCAGGACACATTCCACCAGGGCAGCCTCCACCTCTGCAGCTTTTCAGAGGGGTCCCCACCAGGGACATCCTGGAGGCTGCAACATGGACATCTGTTCATACCTTCACCGAGCATTACCACCTGCCTATCTTCTCCAAATCCAGGGCAGGCTTTGCCACCACAGTCTTGCAGGGCATCCTAGCCAGCCCACAGTCTTCTTGACTGCCTCCACCCTTTTCAGTTTTGGGAATCAACCCAAATGTGATGACTGCAACAGTGAAACACGAAGAACGTAGTACAGTTGTGTGTACACTTACCATAAATGTAGATGTTAGAGTGTATTCACTGTTGTAGTCCTGGTTTCCCTCCCTCCATCCCCCTTGTCTCTCTTTCTCTTCCTATCTCCTTACAGGGTTTTTTTGGTATTTACTTTCTACTGGTGGTGTTCTTCAACCATAACCTCCCTATTTGGGGGGCTCCTGACAGTTGAGGCAAGAAAAACTGATGTAATGGTGTCGGCTGCCTGATTTTATACCACTGACGACCTGACGTCAGTCCTGGAGCGACAGCAACCAACGCAGAAATACTAAGCCTGTGGTATTCGGGCCAACTGAGGGCTACCCCTGGCAGGATAACCCAAATGTGATGACTGCTACAGTGAATACACTCGAACATCTACATTTATGGTAAGTGTACACAACTGTACTTTCCTCCTTATGCAATCAAATCAAACAGCACCAACGTCTCACTAATGTACACACAAACATACATGAGTTTGTATATATGTAATATATAAACCCTGTAAAATAACACTGAATATTCTATTGATATGCGAGAGTTTTTGCATGCTATGTATACTGTGTTCTACTGATGTGTCTGAGCTTAGCATGCTGTAAATACTATATAGTGTAATGTAACATAGTTATCACCTGTTGAGGTATTTAGCCCTGAGTATTTATACTGGTTTACAGTTGGCTCAAAATATATGTAAAGCGGAACATGCCTCTGCTGGAAAGGGTTTGCTTAGTCAGGTTTTCTTGATAAAGAAAAGCAAATAAGCTGCTTAATTTTTTATCCTTTTCATAAATGTTCTTTAAATCACAATTTTGCATGATTTTTCTCACTGGCCTGGCTGCAGTGATGGTTGCGGGTTCGTTTATTTCTTGCAAGCATATATCCGACTAATCTGTGTGTGACAGTTCCTGACTCTCTCTGGTGGTTTTGCATAAAGATCAGTTCTCAAGAAGTTTATAAATCTCAGCTGTTCTTAAGCATCCACACATTCATCACTGCCAGCAGTGTTTTATTATATTTTTTTCCCCCAATATGCAGGTAAGTTGGACAGCAGTATTTGCACATCTGGGGGGCCTGAAGCATAGTGAACAGTAGCAGTAATTAGTTAGCAGGACTTCAGTTTTTCAGGTGACATAATAGGCTAAAATGTTGTTGTAAGCATGTATACTAAAAGAAGTAATTGGTTATTTTTTCCACTTACAGTTAAACTGGAAAGATTTGAAATACCAGTAAAGGTACGATTAAGCCCTGACCCGTGGACACCAGAAACAGGCCTGGTAACTGATGCATTTAAACTTAAACGAAAAGAGCTGAAAAATCATTACCTCAATGATATTGAAAGAATGTATGGAGGAAAGTAGAGCCTTGTCCTAACTGACTGCTATACAATGTGTTAAGTGTTGGAGTACCTCTGCAAACTGTAGCCTGATGGAGCATCACACTTCAGAACCACAAGCCTGTTGGAAGAAGACATTTTTTTACTGAATGCAGTTTCATTATGGTAGAATTTTAAAGAGCAGGTCTCTACTTGCATTTGTTTCTGTAATTTATTCAGGTGTTAAACTGTATCTTCCATTACCATTCCTTTTTCTAGTGATTTTTTTTTCAGTCTCTCCACAGAGATGTCCATTAAGCTTGAATGTGGATAGTCCTTGTACGGTCTTTTATTCCATAGACCTTCCATGTTGGTTCATCTGCTGTGTGTCTTTTCCTAGTGTTTAGATGAATAAACTCCAAACCATACAGAATTTTTTTTTCAGAGGAGGATAGAGGTAATGGAATCTTGAGTACTAACAGCTAGGTTGAAACCTGATCTTTAACAATTTGCGCATACTGAAAGCATGTCAGGGACCTTGTACAGAGTGTGTGTTCTTACCACATATACAATTTACTGTAGTACATTTTTTAACCTAACTCTCTATGTGCGCACACAAATGACGAGTTCACAAATTTATAAGTACCATTGTGTCTACCCTGTGAAAGAAATATTTTTGTTTTTCCATTTTTATGGAAAGACATTTTCTCTGGCTTTATAAAAATGTTTTCTTATTTATAAAGAGTGCACTTGTTTTAAATTACATTTATGGCCAGTATGCACATGAAGCATTTTCCAGCTGACTGTTTCAACAGTATCGGTTAATCTACATGTTTGCATTTAGCGTGTGTGGAGTGCTCTGTGGAAGAAAGCTTCTTAAATTTAGTTGTATTTTTTTTATTTCCTTATTGAATAATTTATTCTTACACTTGGTTCAGTGGTTAAAAAGGTGGTAATATTATTAGTACCTTGGATTAGCACTACTGCAAGATGCCCTCTTTGTTTTGAATAAACTTTCTTGACTGTTGTAACCAGTGTTAATGACACCATGAAGCTGCCTGTTCATGTTGTAAGCATTCAGTCCTCACTTCTAGGTGTTGTGCCAGTGATGAAGGCACTTGTATTAAAAATAACTTTTGCAAGGATTGAGATCTTTGAATGTCTGTCCTGGAGTTGCACAAAGGATTTTCTTCATGTCTGATTGGAGTGGTCTATTCACTGTTTGTACCAAATTAACACTTTTAAGGTGGAGTTTAGGAATTATCATTCACACATGCACCCATTCTGTCAGAAGTGATTTTTTTCTCTGTCACACATACTGGTGACTGACCATAATAGTAAGGATGTATTTAATGATTTTCTGATAAGGAGGTATTGGCAGCATGCAAGAACTGTGGTTTGTCTTCACAGAATGAAAGTGTCTGTCATGGTGTCCTTTAATGGGAAGGAGAAAGTAAAGATATATCTCTCCAGTGAGCATAGAACACAGGTTTAGTTTCTAGGTGCTTAGGGGGTGGTGCATGTCCTTTGCTTCCAAAGAATGATGGCATAGCAGTATTATGGCCTTTAAGTCTGCTGCACCATTGTCTGTCAAGAACCCTCTGACTACCGTTACTGTATTGCTTATTCCATATCGTGTGTGTGTGTGTGTGTGTGTGTGTGTGTGTGTGTAAAAGGGTAGTTTCACTATTGCATTTTTTTTAATTTCTCCAAATCTTTTGGGTTTGTAAGACCATGATGGGAATGGACCCCATTCCTAAGTCAAAGTGCGTTTAAAGTTCATGAAATTAGTATTGTTTCACTCTTTGACGTCAGACAGCAGTGCTCTTTGCAGCACCTGCAACGTGTCCAGTAATTACTCCTTCTGCAGTTGGTACAGAGTTACATGTATCAGTAACATCTAAATATGCTTGCAGACTCTTTTTTTTTTTTATATAAGACCCATTGCTCCTACTACTATTGGAACTGTCTGGGTATCTTTCTTCCACATTGCTCTCGTTTCTGCTTGCAGATCCTGATATTTTATAACTTTGCGTCTCTCTGTATGCATGACACTGTAGTCACTGGGTGTAGCAATTTCAATGATCAGTGCTACTCTTGTCTTCTTTTTTCTTGGACCACTATATCCGGTTTTCTAACATCTATCTTTTGAATTGGTCATGGATGATCCCATGTAATGTAAACCTCATCATTTTCTATGATGCTTTGTGGCTCATGTTTCTAGTGTTTTTCAGCCACTTCAATACCATAATGTTTGCACAATCCCCAGTGCAACAGTCTCACCACATTATTATGCCTTAAAGTATACAGTCCTTCTGCCAATAGTAAGTCACAACCAGCAACGATGTGTGCAACTGTTTCCAGTTCGGTTTTACAAAACCTACATTTGTCTGTTTCTCCCACATGTTCAGTGGACTTTGTAAACCAATGTGTACACAGCCCACTGTCTTGGGCCGCCAATATTAACCTTTCATCTCTTGGTTTGAATTTGCCTCTCCTTAACCATTCCTGTGTTCGTTCCTGATCAACATGAGGTTATTCCAGAAGTTTCTATACTTGCAACTTTATTTATGCTTTTTCCACATTTCTTGCCTTCTCATCTGATCCTTCACCTTATATTCTTCTGTTTTTTGGCACATTCAGTTGCTCTGATTTTTATCTACTTCTGGTTTGATTTCCATTCCTGCTTGATGCCGATAAGCTTCTGCTAGATTAAGCAGAGAAGTCAACTTAGATTTATTCTCCTCGTATTTGAAAACTTTCACTACATTTGGGTCTTGTGAGGTCAGGAGATATGTGTGGAGTCCCACGATTGCAGAGCTATACATAACAGTCAATTTCAAGGAGGCCCATCCCTCCTTCGGAAGGGGGAATATATAATCTTGGAATGCACTGATTTTTTTATAAATCATTTGATGAGCATGAAGCATCCTTGTTTGCCTGTCTAATCTATCCAACACATTTTGGGGCCAGTCAATCACTCCAAAACTGTAAGGTAGGACAGGAAGAGCAAATTGGTTTATAGCTTGGATTTTGTTCCTAGATGTCAGTGCTGTTTTCATTTTCTGAAGTATTCCTTACTAAGTTTTATTCGCATTTGTTTGTGTTTTATTGTTGATCCTTCATCAATTCCCAAATATTTACAAACTCCTTGCTCAAGTTCTTTTATACCACATTCTTGTCCCAAACTGATGTATTCCTGGCTTTGCAGTTTTCCTGCTTTAAGGGTTGCTTTTGCACATTTATCAAGACCAGATGACATTCTTATATCATCTGAAAAAGTTTTGACAACTTGCAGTTATGCTTTCATTGATGATCTATACAGTTTTAAAACATCAGCGAAGAGAAGGTGAGAAGTCTTTACACTTTGTTGTTTTCTAGGAGCCAGATTACAGCTATGGCCTAATCTGTTGAGTAAGCAGTTTAATGGATTAAGGGCAAGGCAGAATAGTAATGGTGACAGTCACTCTGGAATATCCCGCTTTGAATTTTTATCCCTGTGCTAACAATTTCTCCTTTATCATGGCTTAATTGCAAAGTGGTCTGCCACTGTTTCATGTAGTCGATCATTGTGGGGTGTATCTTATACATTTTTTAAGCACTCTTTTATCCATGAATGAAGGATACTATCAAATGCTTTTTTGTAGTCAATCCATGCCATACTTGTATTCTTCCCCTTTTTACAGTTCTTCACTATGACTTTAACAAAAAATTATCCTTTGTTCCATATGACTTTCTTTTATTGCCCTTTTGTTTTACTGCCATAATTGAGTATGTCCTTCATGGATGCATCTGCAGTCATAACAAATGGGTTGTCCTGTCGTCAGGCAGCCCCTCGGTCGGCCGGATTCCAAAGTCCGGGTCCGGCTTCGGCTGATGTCGCACTTCACCCGACGTCATCTCTGCTGGTCTTCGGGTATAAAGGCATCAGCCGACGCCATTTTCCCCAGTCTTTCTTGCCGCGTGGCGCCCGAAGCAGAAGCTGTTCGCAAGTGCTGGTCGGTCAGATCCAGAGATTACTACTACCGAATACTACTTCGAAGACTTCTAAAAGCTAAGTACCCCGTTGGGGACTCTTTCTTGCCTCAGCCGATGTCAGAAAAAGTCAATAACTGTTTAACTTGTGGGAAACAAATACCTCATAAAGATTTCCACTCTTACTGTTTGCCTTGCTTAGGCCCAGACCACGACGTAGCAGCCTGTTCGGCCTGTGCTTCCTTCAACCGACGAACGCTTAGGCGTCGGTCGGAGTTTGCTGAACAGTTTTTCGGCTCAGATTTTGCGTACATTATGCCGTCGGATCCTCCGACTACCCAAATTGTTAAAAAACGCAAAGAAAAAGACCGACAATCGCGGTCCGCGGTTTTGGCTGAAACCACGGTGAAGCAAACCGCGAGTGTCTCGGTTTCGGCCGAAACCGAGAAAACTGGTCAATCTCCAGCCGAATCCATGCCTGCTACTGAGGCTCCTGCTACTTTATCTGAATCAACCTCAGAAATATTACCGACAACTGTGGTTTCTACTGATTTATCAGACACCATCCCTTTGGATATCTCTACCCCAGCACGTGGTGCTGCTAGGCCTCCTGCAGCCATGTCTATTAAGGCCTTTGCCAGGGCTAAAGAAGCCAAATCAACTAAATCAGTGCCTGTTAAACCACCCTCACTCAGGCCCACTTCTAGTTCACAAATGCTTACTTTGGCAGAAGATTTAATATCCTTAATTAGGGGAACTCAATCTCACCCAGACAGGGCCTCTCAGCCCCCAGAAAAGAGACCTAGAGCAGAGCCCCCCGAGCCTGTGTCCTCTGATGATTCTGCGGATGACTCAGACATTACAGACCAACCAGAGGCTCCTTTTTCCAATTATGAAGACTCAGATGCTGAAGAATCCATTCCAGCTGCCTCTCCACCAGAGGAATTCTCCTTTGGGGAAACCTTACATGCCATGAGAGAACAATTCCAATGGCAGGGACAAGACTTCTCAGATTCAAGAAAAAGGCTTAGGACTTTTCTACACTTACCACAACATAGGCCCTTAGCTATACCTCCTGTCCTGCCTGTTGTGGACGATGCATTTAATGATGTCTGCACTGCACCTGATTCTTTACCTCCAGCCCCTGCCAAACCAGATAGATTTTACAGGGTGCCAGACACTCATCACCACCTATTCAAGGCCCCACTTGCAGACCCCGAAACTATATCCCAGGGGCCTAAGGCAGTAGCCACGACCACAGCAAAAAACCCTATTCCCGCTGAAAGGGAATCCAGGTCCTTAGAGAGATGGGGGAAAAAAGTCTATACCTCTGCTACTCTCTCAGCTAGAGCTTTAAACTGCCAGTTTCACATGATCCAATACCAAGAGTTTATGCTTGATCAGTTAATTAAAAAGCTGTCCTCTGATGAATCTTTAGATAAGAAATATGTATTAGAAATGGTGAATAACATCCAACAGGTTAGTAACCATTCTTTAAAATGTGGCTATGATGCACTGGAGGCTTCATTTAGATCAGCTATGACTGGCACAGTGATAAGAAGGCATGCATGGTTGAAAGAACAGGTCTTACCGGATCATGTTAAAGCTAAGCTATTGGATGCTCCTATGGATAAGGACAGTCTATTTGGGGAACCTGCCCAGCAGGTAATGAAGAAAATGGAAGAGAAGGCAAAATCTGTACAAACAGTTAAGGATTTCCTACAGGTTCAGCCACCAAGGTTTAGCAGGAACTGGCCTGCCAAAAACTGGTCCTTTCCTGACTCCACAAGATCACAAAGGGGCAGGAACAGACGCTCTAGGGGCAGAAACCAATCCAGAGGAGGTGCCTAAAGAGGACGACAGTGGCAAGGCAATAACCGAGGCTCAGACACAACCACTGCCACTGCAACAGGACAATCACAGTGACTTGGCTCTGACTCCGCCTACCAGGGAGCAAATAGCAGCACCATTAGGCGGAAAGTTAGCCTTATTCTCGAAAAATTGGCACTATATCACAAAAGACAAGTGGATTTTGCAAACCATAGACCAAGGCAACCGGTTCTACTTCCACACTTTACCAGTAAAAAGAGGAATGCCAAACCTGCCCCCAAATCAAAAAATAGAAGCCCTGCACCAAATAGCGAAATTAATAAAGATGAGAGCTGTGGAAAGAGTACCTATAACAGAACAGGGCAAAGGATTCTACTCCAGACTCTTCCTAGTACCAAGAAAAGAGAAAAGCTGGAGGCCTATACTCGACCTGTCCATCTTAAATACATACATCATTGTCCCAAAATTCAAAATGCTGACCCTACAGCAACTTCTTCCCATGCTGGGCAAGGAGTGTTGGCTGGTAACTCTAGATCTCAAGGAGGCATACCTGCACGTCCCCATTCGACCAAATTGCAGAAGATACCTCAGATTTCTTGCAGGATCAGAGCATTATCAATTCTCAGCATTGCCCTTTGGCTTATCTACTGCGCCCAGAGTATTCACAAAATGCCTGGCATCAGTAATCGTTCACTGCAGAGTACATGGAATTCAAATTTATCCATACCTGGACGACTGCCTGTTACAAGCGGACAACAAAAGCAAGCTGACAACAGACTTACAAAGGGTCATTTACTTGCTACAAGCCCTGGGATACACAGTCAATTTTCAAAAGTCAAGGCTGATACCATCCCAGACAAGAACTTTCTTGGGCGCGGAATTGGACACAGTAAAACAGATGGCATTCCTAACCGCAGAAAAACAAAAAGAGCTCCCTCTCTACTTCTTGGCATTAACAAAGCAGGACAAGCTAACAGCAAGAAAGGTTCTGCAGGCCTTGGGTATCATGGCATCATGCATAATCTTGGTCCCACATGCCAGACTGCATATGAGGAAGTTACAGTGGTACCTAAAGAATTTATGGTCTCAACACAGGCACAGCTTAGAAACAAAAATACCACTAATTCCATGCTTAAAACAGGAGTTCCTATGGTGGGCTCGGGCATGCCAGTCAAACCCAGGCTTGCCCTTCCACAACTTTCGAGCAAACCAAATCATCACAACGGACGCCTCAGACCTAGGATGGGGGGCACACATGCTGGACAAATGCGTACAAGGACTGTGGACTCAGGACCAGCTACACCTGCACATAAACCAAAAAGAAATGTTGGCAGTAAAACTGGCAATCCTAAAATTCAGACCATTCCTCAAAGAAGGCCATTTGATGATAAGGACAGACAACACCACAGTCATGTGGTACATGAACAAACAGGGAGGCACTCATTCTTACCCCCTATGCAGAATGACTTTGGACCTTTGGAATCTCGCTCTCAGCTACAACATCCAGTTACAGGCAATATTTGTACCGGGAAAAAACACCCTAGCAGACATTTTAAGCAGAACCATCTCGGATGCTCACGAATGGATGCTACACCCGGACATCTTCAAGTCCATCACAAAGAAATGGGGAATGCCACAAATAGATCTATTCGCTTCCCCACAAAATCACCAGCTCAAAAAATTCTGCACAAGGACATTCCACCCACTTGCATGGAAGGTGGACTCTCTATCCTTCAGCTGGAAAGGCCTGACAGCATATGCATTTCCACCTCTTCCCTTGATGCACAAGGTACTACTGAAAATCAAAGAGGAACAACCAAGGATAATTCTAATAGCTCCGAACTGGCCAAGACAACACTGGTACCCATTGCTGAGGAGCATGTCTCGGGAGAAAATGTGGTCAATACCCCTTATGCCTCTGATGTTAACTCAGAACAACTACAACATCATACATCCAAACCTAAAAACCTTGCAACTGACTGCCTGGAACATCACATAGCAGTAAGTAGCCCAGACCTTTCACAAAGGGTTAAAGACATTATCCTTGAAGCCCGCAGACCTTCAACAAGAAGGAACTATGCAGGAAAATGGAAAAGGTTCGTCATTTGGAGTACTGAAAGAGGAAAAGATGTGTCGAACATAGATATTGCTTACATTCTGGAGTACTTGGCAGAGCTCCTACATACAGGCCTGTCCTATTCCTCCATCAAGATACATGCATCAGCTATCTCAGCAGAATACAGCTTTGATCCTCCAGTCTACTCACACCCTCTACTCAGGCAGTTCCTCAGAGGGATCAAGAATGTAAAACCTCCCAGGAAACCACCATTACCAGCATGGGACTTGAATTTTGTACTAGAAAAGTTGACACTCCCTCCGTTTGAACCAGCGGCAACAGCAGATCTACAACACCTGTCATGGAAAACTGCTTTCCTGCTGGCTATTACTTCAGCAAGAAGGGTTTCAGAGCTACAAGCCTTAATGGCAGTACAACCCTTCCTAATCTTCCATCAAGATAGGGTGTCCATGAGAACTAATCCTACATTTATGCCTAAGGTGGTATCCAGAGTGTCTTTAAACCAGGCAATCCACCTACCTACCTTCTTTCCAAATCCACAAAACAAAGGTGAAAGAATAATGCATACCTTGGATGTACATAGACAGTTACGCTACTACCTGGACAGAACCAAAGGTAACAGAAAAACTGACCAGCTCTTTGTAGCCTATGCAACAGGAAGGGAAGGAAAAGCAATTTCCAAACAGACAGTCTCCAAATGGATAGGAAATTGCATAAGATTCTGTTACTCCTACCATGGAAAACCAATTCTACAGAACATAAGACCTCACTCAACAAGGGCTACAGCCACTACCACAGCCTTCTTAAGAGGAGTGGCAACCAAGGACATTATTGAGGCGGCTACTTGGACCTCCATGCATACATTTGCCAAGCATTATAATTTACCCCTATATTCTAGATCCCGAGCAGGGTTTGCCACTGCTGTACTGCAAGGGATACTGACTACACCATAACTTTTATTCCTCCTCCCCTAGTTTGGCTATGGTATTCTACCCATTTGTTATGACTGCAGATGCATCCATGAAGGACATAGTACAGTTTTGTACCTACCATAAATGTAGATGTCCGAACTGGATAGCATCTGCAGTCAGGATTACCCTCCCTCCTTCCCCTCTGTGGTACTCCTAGGGTATTTACCCTCCTAGCTAACTGGGGGGGGGAGTCTCTTATGGTGTATTTGTTTGTATATATGTACATACATGTTTATTTTTTGTGTTTGCCTTCTACTATTTTGGAAACATTGGCATCTATCCAAAATTTAGCTTTCCAAGAGGGCAATTGGCATCTGGGGCAAGAAACACTGAGGAAAATGGCGTCGGCTGATGCCTTTATACCCGAAGACCAGCAGAGATGACGTCGGGTGAAGTGCGACATCAGCCGGACCCGGACTTTGGAATCCGGCCGACCGAGGGGCTGCCTGACGACAGGACAACCCATTTGTTATGACTGCAGATGCTATCCAGTTCAGACATCTACATTTATGGTAGGTACAAAACTGTACTTTTCTTCTAAATGACTATAAACTCTGTCGGCATCAGTTCCCATGTATAGTTTATATGTCATTGGAAGGCAAGTTATTTATAATGTTTAGGGTAGTTTGCAGGTTCACTCTTAAGTAGGAGCATTCTTTTTCCTGTTAGCCAGGTTGGTATCTGTTCTGGGTGTGCATATAAATAGTTCTTACCCATGGGTAAATCTTCATGCAGATGTGTTAATACTTTTAACCAGAAGTTAAGTACTGCATCTGAGCCTGGGGATTTTCCAATCAGAGGCTTTTCTTAACTTTGTTTCAGTCTCTCTAGCTGTTACTTCATCCCATTTCATATCCTGTACATTTGAACTTCTTAGTCTTTCTTTTACTTCTATCCATTTAGCATCTTTATGTTCTACAGGATCTTCATAGATATTTCTCCAAAATGTATCCATTTCTTCTTTTTTGGTGGTCTTTCAATTCCTTTTGCCTTGTTTCCCAGTTCTCTTTAAAACCTTTTTGAGTCATCAATACATTTCTTATTTTGCAGTTTTCCTTTGTATTTATCTTCGTATCTTCTAAGTTTTTTCCACCTGTACTGAAATTTTTAGGTTTTTTGCGATAGTACATGATAGATCCCGATCTGTTCTAATATTATGCATTGCTTTTACCACATCTTTCTTGGTATTTTTATTGATATATTCCCTCTTCTGTAGTCTTCTAACAGTGATACTTCTTGTCTTAATTGCTTTATAATTTTCGCTATTCAATATTTCCATGATGGTATTCGAATTCTCCCCTTCCTTTCCCTCACTACCCTGTGTTCTTGTGGTAGAGCTTTATCAGTTATTAATTTAGCTGCACAGTAATATATCCTGTTTACTAATGTTATATCGCATGGATCTCTATGAACAGTCCTAATTACTGCATTCATTTGTTTTATTAGACTTCTGACTTTTTGGATTTTATTAACCTTCTGCAGTGTATTTCTTTCATTGATCTTGATGTATCTGTCCGTCTGTTAAATCAAGCAATTCTTCTCTTAGCTCATTTACTTCTAAACTGAGGGCACATCCCTTGTTTACCAGTTCTTACTGTCATTCTATAGAAGGTTCTGTAGCATCTTCCTGTGACGCATTCTTATCAATTTCATCCTGTGCTGTCCTTTGCTCTGTCATATGGGAACTCACTGGCTTATCACTCCTCAATATTGACTGCATCAGTTTCCACAGTTTCCTGTTCCTTTCCTTGCTGTCTAGCTTCAAGTGAACGTTTATACTGGTGTGCTGTGGAAGGCTCCAAATTATCTTCATATGACACCTGACCAGTTGCTTCCTGCTCCACTGGTTTCCCCTTAATCTGGATATCTATTACTCTATCCTGTTGTGGTGCTTTCTGAGTTAGGTTTTCTACACTAAATCCTTCACTTTGCAGGTACTCTATAACCGCAGTTTCTACTTCTTTAACTTGACCATTACTAATCTCCTTTTCCTCTTGGTCTTCTTTTTTTTTTTTTTTGCATTTTAAAGTTTACCATGTCCGGATTCCTTTGCCTGTATTTCTCTTCAAATACCTTTGGTGCTGCTCTTTTTGTATTTTTTAGTTAGTTTTGCTTACTCCTTTGCATAAATATTGCACCATATTAAATCTGTTTTTGTTTCCCATGTCCACATTTCTTTTTTATACTTTTCAAATATCTCTTTGTTTTGTTTATATTTTTGCACTTCCTCAGATGCTTCTTTTTCCAAACAGATCAATGTTGCTTGATCTATGTACTGTTTTTCACAAATCTGTTGTATTAATGAACACAAATTTTCATTTTTTAGCTTCTGACAGTTTTTCTTGCAGAAGTGTTTTTCTTTCCTCTAATTTCTCTCTTAATCATTTTGTATATCTTGTGTCTGGAAATTCTGGGCTTTTTGCATAATACTAACAATACATAATTTCTTTCTTATCCTCAATAGTCCACTTTACCGTCTTAGGGCTATCAGTTTTTGTGATTTTTGTGGACTGCTACTTCCTTCTTTCTTGCACTGTAAGGAGTAATGCATGTAGTGAGAGATGTGATGGTTCCTCTGACTGTTGACCAGAGCTCAGGTTTTCAGTCTGGAGATTTTAGAGCACTCCCTGTTTTCAGGCCTAGTCTTTAAGCTCCAACATCTCACAGATTACTATAGCTTTTGCAAGCCCCTGCCCTTTTAAGGTTTCAGCTAAGTTAGGGTTACCACCTGTCCCACTTTGCGAGGGACAGTCCCTCTTTGGGCAGTTGTGTCCTGACAAAAAATATTAAAAATGGCAAATGTCCTGAGATTGTAGGACATAATTATGTCCTATATTTTATGTAATAGTTGCATAAACAGTTATTCTGTATCTAAAATACCTAAATGTTATAAGAAACAGAATAAGCAACTAAAATGCTACAAGAATAAGCTTTTATTTAGGCAAAAAAGTTTTGTTCTATCCTTTGTACTGACCGTGGGTATGTGTCGGCCTGTAAAATATGATGTTTGTCCTGAAAATGTCCCACGTTGGCCATTTGGAAAGGTGGCAACCCCCTAAGCTAAGGTGTTAAACTTTTCTTAATTCTATATCTTTTTGGTATGTCTATTTACTCCTACCCTTTCAACTTTCTGTTAGGCACTTCGCATCTACCCTGTTGGGTAAAGGTTTCAATGTTAAGTTGTCAATCTCGCCTTCATTCTTGCTTGATGGGTTCGGAGCCGATCCCTCGGCTCCGACTCGGCACTTGCTAAGCTCGAGAGTCACTTTTACCAGCTCGAGGCAGCCCCATATCCCATGATGCAAGGCGGTAAGTACCCAGATCTCGTTTGCCGCTTCGCTTATGAGGTCCTCCTTTTACCAGCTCCTGGTAAGTGATTCACTTTTTGGATATTTAAGCCCCTTTTTCTTAAAAAAACCCCTTAATTATTAGTTAAAAGTTAATTTTTTGACTGGTGTGTGTGTGTGTTTGTGTAAAGCACCATGTCAAAGGAGAGGGTCTCAGGTTTTAAGAAGTGTGACTCGTGCTGTCAGAAGATGTCTCTGACAGACGGTCACACTTCTTGCCTGTATTGCCTGGGGCCTCTTCACCTGCAGGACTCCTGTGCTATTTGTCATTCCTTCAGCCAGAGAGTCCTGCAGGAAAGACGCAACAAACTGATCCTTAGGGGCCTTCTTAAGCCGGAGGGCTCTCCGGCTAAGTCGGCTCCATCTAAATCAGTTAAATCTTCCAAGGCCCAGGCTTCTGTGTCTAAGCCTGCGGCCTCGGCTCCGGCTGGAGCCGATTTTGGCTTAACAAAGCCTTCGGCACCGATGGCTATCGGTGCCGAATCTGTATCGACCACTTCGGTGTCGGCTCCGATCGGTTCCGACACCCATGTGGCACAGGCATCGGTGTCGGCTCCGACACCGTTACTTTGGTGGCTGTATCGGCTCCGGCTGGAGCCGATACATCGAGGCTTCCTGTCGGCTCCGACAGGATCTATAGTATCGGCTCTGATGGCTCATTCCAGGAAGAGGTCGAGGTCTCCTTCCTTGGAGCCGATACTTTCGGCTCCGGCTTCACCTCTTCTTTCGGAACGGAGCCATCGGAGCCGATCTTCAAGGTCATCCAGACTGTCAGATCACGACCTAGAGAGAGTGGTCAGTAGATTACTTAAGTCACAGGTACTGGCCCAAATGTTACATAGTCCGTCTCAACAGACGACTGTTGGTCCACACCCTGTTACAGTTCCTCCTTCAACTCTACCCCAGAGCTTGGAGTTGGAGTCTTCGGGAATGGTTACTGCTACGGCTGGAGGACGGATACCCCCTTCTGTTCCTTCAGCCTCTACTCTTATCTCCTCTTCGAGACCTTCCTTAGAGGGATTCGGTGTTCGGGCTTCCATGGTCTCCTCCGAGGTGAGTGGCATCGGACCCTTGTCCGAACCCGCTCTTCCCCTTGGAGCCTCGGCCTTGGTGAGCTCGGCTCCGACATCTGCCTCGGAGACTTCCCTTTCGGTGGTCCCTGGAGTTCCTAGCTCTTCAGAGCGGGTTCTCTCGGACCTGCCTGGGAGGGGAGCATTCGAGGTGATGAAGAGTGTACTGGCCACTGGTATCAGTCAGCAGTCTGTTCCCGTAGCTCCTCCCTCTATAGTACCTGTTGACATCTCTGCCACTTCTCTTGCTACAGGACCCAGAGATCCTCCACCTCAGGTTTCCCCATTGGGAATTTCCCCTCTTCGAGGATTCTCCTGATGTTTCGGGAGATCCTCCTAGGAAGAGGACTTGTAAGAGGAAGCATGTAGACTCCCGAGTCTGTCACTCGGATACTGACTTTGAGTCAGAGGGATCCCTAGATCCCCTCTGAGGATGTCTCCTTCTCAGACATCCTAGAACTCCTGAAACAGAGGGGAAACTGGCCCACCAACAATCCCTCTGAGGATGAGTCAGTATACCTAGAGGCGTTTGGATCTCGGCCCTCCACCTCCTGGGTGTCTCCGCCTTCGACCCCCTTATGCAGGTTATTGCACGAAGGCGTGGGCAGCTCCTGACTCTGTAGAGCCAGTCCCTAGGAGGCCTTCAAAATTTATCACTGCCCGTGTGACAAACAATTCCTCACTAAGGGTGTCCCGCTGATGCCATGGTGGTGGCTGCGGCCACCAAAAGGAACTTGCAGATCCTTCCGTGCCCGTCCATCCTCCTAATAAGGACTCTAGGACCATGGATGGATGCAGTGGCGGATGTTTTCCTCAGCGACCTTTGCTATCGTTCGCTGAATTACCTATGTCACTTCACCAGACTCCAGAGGGATATCCTTAAGGAGCTGGGTGAAGTAGTTCAGGATCCTACAGCTGCAGGGGCTCAAGAAAAATTGCTTCGCAGCTAGGAACCCTCAATTCCATTGCAAACTCCTCCATGCGGCTAATATCTTATGCTGCGGATGGGCGAGTAGAGCCGCAGGTACAGGTGTGGCTCTTAGGCGCCAAGCCTGGATGCGGCTATGTGATTTTCGCGGATCCCTTTAAGGCGTCCTTCACAAATTCTCCCTTTGATGGGTCAGCTTTGTTTGGCCCTCAGGTGAAGGAAACCTTGACCAGGTGCGAACAGGACGGCAAGACTCTTTCTGCTGTTGGAGTCCGTTTTCCACCCTTCTAGACCTTATCCCAAAGGACAGAAAGGTGGGAAAATGTGGTTCCGTAAATCCCAAGGAGTCACGCCCGGATTCACGTGGTCAGTTTACCCCTAGAGGCAGAGGGGTAACAACAACAGGCGCGCTCTAGAGGCAGAGGGGTCGAAAACCAGGGAAACAGGGAGCCTCTCTCTGACAAGCCCTTTCAGCATCCCTGAGGTGTTGCCCGGCTGTCCCTCCTTGGAGGCAGTCAGGGGAAGATTATCACTGTACCCAGAAGCCTGGCATTCCCTCACTCAAGACAGATGGGTACAGTCGATCATATCCAAGGGTTACATAATTCCTTTCGAGGAAAGTCCCTTCCCTCAAGTTCCCTTCCAGATGTACCACCCGGTCTAAGGGAGATTGCAGAGTCAGAAGTCTCAAAACTACTGCAAAAAAGAGCCATTCAGCCAGTTACAATAGACCATTCAGAGCCGGAATCTACTCAAGGTTCTTTTGGTCCCCAAAAGACGGAGACTGGAGACCAATATTGGATCTCAGCAGACTCAACAAGTCTGTCAGGAAGACAAGATTCGAATGGTCACTCTTCAGTCAATTCTGCCCTTCTTACAGAAGGACAACTGGATGTGCTCAATAGATCTTCAGGATCGTACTATCACATCAAAATTCACAGACGCTCAGGAGATTTCTCCGCTTCGGCTGGGGTCCAGTCATTTCCAGTTCAGAGCCCTGCCCTTTGGTCTCACTACAGCCCCCAGAGTGTTCACCAAATGCATGGCAGTGGTCACGGCTCACCTGAGGCGTCAAGGATTCCAGGTGTTTCCGTATCTCGACGACTGGCTCCTGTCAGCCACCACCAGGCATCAGCTTATACAAGCCAGGGATTACACAATAGACCTTTGTTCTCATTTGGGCATCTCAATCAACTTCGAAAAGTCATCCTTATCGCCCTGCCAGTCTATTACCTTCATAGGCGCAAACTTAAACACTGTTCGGATGTCAGCTACCCTTACAGATCAAAGAGTTTCAGACATTCAGAGTCATGTCAGGATCATTCTGGCCAACAAGAAAGTTCAGGCCAGAATGGTTCTAAAGGTATTAGGTCTCATGGCTGCGGCCATTACTCTTCTTCCCCTGGCTCGATTCTACATGCGCCTTCTTCAGTGGATGCTGTTCACACAATGGTCATACCAGCAACTTCCAATGCGTCACCAGATACTGGTGACACAGACATGCAAAGAGCATCTTGCTTGGTGGATCACATCGCCTCAGGTTCACCAAGGCAGGTACTTTGTACCCCCATCCCCGATAGCCACTGTCACCACGGATGCCTCCCTGATCGGGTGGGGAAGTCATTATCAGGGCAGGATGGTTCATGGGACATGGCAGCCGTTCGAGTACCATCTGCACATAAATGTCCTGGAGATGAGAGCAGTGCTTTTAACGTTGCAAGCCCTCAGCGACTTTCTTCCCGTAGGGACAATTGCAGTCCACACAGACAACATGTCTGTAGTTTGGTATATCAACAAACAGGGCGGAACCAAGTCCTACCCCTTGTGTCGAGAAGCGCTCAGACTATGGCAATGGGCGATCTCCTCTCATCGGTTTCTGGTAGCAACGCATATCCCTGGGAAAACCAACATTGTAGCGGACAGATTGAGCAGAGCTATTCTCATGCCTCACGAGTGGTCTCTCAAGCAATCTATAGCGGAAGAGATTTTTCTGGAATGGGGTCGTCCATGTTGCGATCTTTTGCTACTCCCCAAAACAGCAAATGTCCAGACTTCTTCAGCCTCTTCCCTCTATCAGGCCATCCCCCAGAGACGCTCTGACCCAGGATTGGCCCCAGGGACTTCTTTATGCCTTCCTCCATTTCCTCTGATCCCTCAGGTGATCCAGAAAGCTACCGTTTGAGAGCCAAATTGATTCTCATTGCCCCTTACTGGCCTCGACAAGTTTGGTTCCCGTTCCTCCATCATCACCTTTTGGTGCAGCCGTGGCATCTGGACCCAGTGCCAGATCTTCTGATTCACCAATCGGGTCAGCTGCACGGTCAATCCCTTCTCTCAACCTCACAGCATGGTTGCTCCACTTCCTTCCTTAGCCAGGCTTCCTTTGATCTCTAACCCAGTTAGAGACATCATAGTAACCGCTAAAATCCTCTACCAGGAGGATTTATACAAGCAAATGGAAACGTTTCTCTTATTGGGCTAAGGCCCAAAATATTGATCCTTTTACTGCCCCTGTCCAGGCAGTCCTGGACTTCTTAGCAGAGATTTTTCATGCAGGCTCCTCTTCTTCCACAGTCAGAGTTCAATTGGCTGCTATTTCCAATTTTCATGTCGGGATAGCAGATCATAATATTATGTCCCATAGGCTCTGCAGGGCCTTCTTGAAAGGAATTTTCCTACTAAAGCCTCCAATCAGGAATCCTCCTCCTCAGTGGGATCTAAATTTAGTGCTGACATCCTTGATTTTTCCCCTTGAGCGAGCTGTTTTTTGTTCCGTGAACTATCTTTCTTGGAAAACTTTATTCCTAGGGGCTAGTACATCTGCCAGGAGGGTGTCTGAACTTCATGCTCTTCGGTTCGACCCCCCTATTTGGTTTTTCACAAAGACAGAGTATCTTTGAGAACTAATCCAACCTTTTTACCTAAGGTCGCTTCAAAGAACAATCTGAATCAATCCATTGATCTCCTGTATTTTTCCTAACTATTCAGATAGAGCTGAACAAAAGCTACATTATCTTGATGTCCACCGTCAACTTAGATATTATTTGGACAGAACAAAAAAATTTAGAAAATCTGATCAACTTTTTGTTTCCTATGCGGATAATAAAAAAGGCCTTCCTGTTTCTAAAGTGACCTTGTCCAGATGGCTTTCTTGGTCATCTCTGAAATTTATGCTCAGGGGAAAACAGCTGTGCTCAAAACCTAAAGCACATTCAACTAGGAGCTTAGCTACTTCTACAGCTTTTCAAGCTAGACTTCCTTTGGACACTATTTGTGCAGCGGCCACTTGGGCTACTCCTCACACTTTTGTTTCCCATTACAAATTGGACTTGGCCTCCAGGGACAGAGCCAGTTTTGGCTCTACAGTCCTCAAGAGTTTGTTCCATTGAGCCACCCAGGATAGAGGTGCTAGGGGCGGTCCCATCAAGCAAGAATGAAGGCGAGATTGACAACTTAACATTAAGAAGTTATGTACCTACCATAGCGTTCCATGTTAGTTGACTTCTCTCGCCTTCTTTCTTCGACCCTCCCTCCTTCCCCTGGCCTGGACAGACCTTGTATAAGAAACTGTTATGCTGAAGACCATTCAGACCTGGTCCTTCTTCCATCTGTAAGTTTTCTTTCTTCCTTTGGGAAGTATTTTATGCTTGGTGCTATTGCCCTTTGTCAGCAAACGAGATCTGGGTACTTACCGCCTTGCATCATGGGATATGGGGCTGCCTCGAGCTGGTAAAAGTGACTCTCGAGCTTAGCAAGTGCCGAGTCGGAGCCGAGGGATCGGCTCCGAACCCATCAAGCAAGAAAGAAGGCGAGAGAAGACAACTAACATGGAACGTTATGGTAGGTACATAACTTCTTATTTATACTCATTGCATCACTTTTGAATAAAGATTCATTGATAGAATATGACCAGGCACTGTTCATTTTGAACATGAGGAATTTTTTTTAGAACTTTCTAGTTCACCTCCTTTAAGGCAATGTAGCATTTGAAATCTGCTGCCTCAAGACTACACTCCTTTAAGGTATTGTTTGTGGGGGGGGGGGTAGATTGGTTTTCAGTTGCTTGGTACTAAGTTTTAGTTTGCCATTCTTAACCTTACCTACCCTCTAATTTTCATAATGGTTTCACATGAGAGTTGAGTAAGGTCCCCATAAAAGTCCCAGAAATAACTGATCTGATGTTGTCAATCTTCATCTATTCTTGACTCTTAGGTAGTCCTTTCTTCTCCTCAGAACTGGTCCATCTGTTACACAGCTCGTGCCAGCCAAAAATCTCTTGAACTGATACTCTACTCACAACACCCCTCTCCAATTCACTTCAGATCTCGTTTGCCACTCTTATAGCAAGACGTGTCAACCGACTACTCTCACAGCTAAGTAATAATCAAAACTGATTAGTCTTTCTACCTTTGTTTGCTGTAAAACTTCAATATTTTTCTTTTCTCTACCAACCTTTTTCGCTTAAGTGTATTTCTATAACCACTGGTATTACTTTCCCTACCACCGATGGTAGTTTTTTCTTCTCTCCTTTTCTCTGTACTGATGTTCATCGTGCATACAGCTGCAGTCATCGCACTTGGATTATCCTGCCGTCAGGCGGGTCCTCTGTCGGCAGAATTCCAAAGTCTAGGTCCGGCGTCGGTTGTCGTCGCTTCCTCCCTGACGTCAGTGCGGCAGGGGTATAAAAGAGGCAGCCGACGCCATTTTCTTCAGTCTTTCTTCCGCGCGGTGCCCGAAGCAGAAGCAGTTCGCAAGTGCCGGTCGGCCAGCTCCTGAGATTTACGAACAGTATTTCAGCCGAAGTCTTCTTTAAAGCTAAGTACCCCGTTGGGGAAACTTTTCTTGCCTCAGACCGATGTCAGACAAAGTTAATAACTGCATTTCTTGTGGGAAGCAAATACCGCATAAGGATTTTCACTCTTACTGTATACCTTGCTTAGGGCCAGACCACAACGTCTCGGCCTGCCGTTTTTGTGCTAGGTTTAACAAGCACACTATTAAGCACCGGGCGGAGTTCGCCCTTAATTATTTTGGCAAAAAATTTAATTAAATCATGTCGTCGGATGCACCGATGCCAGTTTTAGGCAAAAAACGCAAGGATAAGGATAGACATCCGAGACCTGCACAGAGTACTGAGATCACACTTAGGCCGACTACCGGTTCTCAGCGAGGCGCCTACGCAGCCCCTGACTACCGATGAAACTATTTTACCGGCGACTTCAGTACCCGAGGCCACAGGATCCTCGGTCTCCATTCCCACTGCAGATACCGACGCCACTCTTGGCGGGGAAACCAAAATTTTAGCGAGGCCTGCCATTTCTGAAGGCGTTTTCAGGCCTACCACCTCCTCTATTAAATCTTTCACTAAGTCTAAAGCTGCAATGAAAATTAAAAAACAAGGGCCTCAGACCCCTCTCAAGGCCCCATGCCTAAAAAAACAGATGCTTAAAATGGCTGAGGATTTGATTACTCTCATCAGGGGTTCTCAACCCCCCCCCCCTCAGACAAAAGACCCAGGTTGGAGGAAGACTACCCTTCCTCAGACCAGGCTTCTATTACTTCAGACCATTCTGAGGACTAGGATTACACCTATTCCCCATTTGAAGACTCTGATGCTGAGGAGTCTATTCCCTCAGTCTTCCCCCCTAAGGACTTCTCTTTTGGGGAAACCCTGCATACATTGAGAGAGCACTTCCACTGGGAAGGCCAAGATTACTCTGATTCCAAGAAAAGGCTCAGGGAATTTATACTACTTCCCCAGCATAGGCCCCTGGCTATTCCTCCTGTCTTAGATATTTTGGATGATGTGTTATTTTGGATGATGTGTACGCAGAAGCCAGTTTTAATCCAGACTCATTACCTCCAGCCCCTGTTAAACCAGACAGATATTACCGGGTTCCTGATTCTCACCAGTTCCTTTATAAAAGCCATACTGCTGACCCAGAAACAATTTCACAGGGTCCCAAGGGGATTAAGGCCTCTACTGCTAAAAACCCTTTGCCTTCAGAGAGAGATTCTAGAGCATTAGAAAGGTGGGGGAAAAAGGTGTATACATCAGCCACTTTAACCATGAGGGCATTAAACTGTCAATTTCATATGTTAAAATACCAACAGTTCTTGCTATCTCAGCTGAAAGGCAAAATGACACAAACAGAACAGCCAGACTTGAAAGAGTTTCAGGATTTGTTGCATGGAGCAGAACAAGTGGGGAAACATACCTTGCAGTGTGGTTTTGATGCTTTAGAGGCCTCATGCAGAGCTGCTGTCACAGGGTCTGTCATACGTAGACATGCTTGGCTCAAAGAGCAAACCTTACCAGATCATGTCAAAGCAAAGTTATTAGATGCACCACTACAAAAAGATGTATTGTTCGGTGCTAAAGCTGAGGAGGTACTAAAGGAAAATGGAGGAAAAAGTGAAATCTATGCAAACAGTTAAAGATTTCTTGCAGGTGCAGCCTCCATGCTTCAGCAGAAACTGGCCTACAAAAAATTGGTCCTTTCCAGCCACGAACAGACGCCCAAGGGGTAGAGGACAACCTCAAGGATCTTACAGAGCTAGACAGTGGCAAACACCAGCCCCCAGAGGTGGAGAAGATAGGCCACAGTCATTTAGAAAACAGATGCAATGACTTTCCCCTATGCCTGCCAAACAAAGATATAATGGCAGCACCTTTGGGCGGGAAACTGGCCTTATTTTCATAAAACTGGCACATTGTTACACAGGACAAATGGATTCTGGATATTATAGACAGAGGCTACAGGTTCCACTTTCACACCCTTCCAAAAATGAGAGGCATGCCAATCCTGCCACAACATCAATGGGCAGAGGCACAAAGGCAAATTTCCGCTCTCATGGATATGAAAGCAATTCAAGAGGTACCTGCAAAAGAACAAGGTCAAGGTTTTTATTCAAGGCTATTTCTGGTACCAAGGAAGGACAAAGATTGGAGACCCATCTTAGACCTATCTATTCTAAACACATATCTAGAGGTACCAAACTTCAAGATGCTCCCATTACAGCAGCTTCTTCCCATTCTGGGCAAGGAGTCTTGGCTGGTAACGTTGGACTTCAAGGAGGCATACCTGCATGTCCCTATCAGACAAGATTGCAGAAGGTACCTCAGATTTCTTGCAGGTTCAACCCATTACCAATTCTCTGTATTGCCCTTTGGCTTATCTACTGCGCCCAGAATGTTTACAAAATGCCTGGCATCAGTAATTGCCTTCTGCAGACAACGAGGAATCCAAATCTACCCATATCTGGACGACTGCCTGATCCAAGCAGACAGAAAGGACCTTCTATTGCAACATCTGGAGTTTGTAATAAAACTGTTAAACTGCTTGGGGTACACAGTAAACAAAAAGAAATCAAAACTAATACCTTCTCAACAGATAATTTTCCTGGGTGCCAGCTTAAATACAACAACCCAGATGGCCGACCTCATGCCAGACAAACAAGGGCAACTGTCTCAATACTACAACAAAATGGCAACTTTAACCAGGCTAACTGCAAGGAAAATCCTGCAGGCTCTGGGATTCATGGCATCTTGCATCCTACTAATACCATTTGCAAAGCTGCATATGAGGAAACTACAATGGTACCTAAAAAACTTATGGTCTCAGCACAGCCACAATTATACCACTCATTCCATGCCTTCAAAAGAAATTTTTGTGGTGGGCTTAAGCATGGCAAAGAAACACAGGTCTTCCTTTCTGTTTACCACAAGCAACTCAAATCATCACAACAGACGCCTCAGACTACGCCTGGGGAGCACACATGGCTGGTCAGTGTATTCAGGGAAAATGGTCCCAAAAAGAGAGACACCTACACATCAACCAAAAGAAGATGCTAGCCATACAAAATGCTCTTATGACCTTCAAAGACCTACTGCATCCAGGCCAGCTATTAATAAGGATAGACATAAACAAAACGGGGGGGGGGACGCATTCATACCCCCTGTGCAGGCAAGCCATGACCCTGTGGAACACAGCACTGGAATTACAAATTTAACTACAGGCACAATGCCTGCCAGGGAAGGAAAACACACTGGCAGAAATATGACAGACCCACACGAATGGAAGTTGCATCCTCAAGTCTTCTCAAAGATAACTCAGGCATGAGGACAGCCAGACATAGATCTATTTGCTACCCACAGAAATTACCAGTTGGAAAAATTCTGCTACCTATCATCCACAGGCCTGGAAAGTGGACGCATTCTCTTTCAATTGGACAACATTGACAGTCTATGCCTTCCCGCCTCTACCGGCTAAAGTCCTATTAAAAACCAGAGCAGAGAGGCCACAAATGATTCTCATTGCTCCAGACTGGCCACGACAGCACTGGTATCCTCTCCTAAAGAGCCTGTCACTCACACCACCATGGATCCTTCCTCAAGTTCCTCTTCTGTTGTCCTAGCACAACTACAAGACCCTTCACAGCCAGCTCAGAACTCTAAATCTAGCTGCATGGAGAATACCTTAGTTTACCAACAAACTCTCCTCTTCAAGGAGGTACAGGATGTCATCTTGGAGGCCAGGAGACCCTCTATTAGAAAAACCTACTCCGCCTCCGCCAAATGGAAACTATTTTGTTCCTGGAATCAAGCAAAGGGTCAGAATCCTTGGGTAATAAATACACCTCAGATTTTACAGTACCTAACTGAGGTGTTAAACAGTGGCCTCTCCTTCTCTTCTATCAAGATCCACGCTTCAGCCATTTCAGCACAATACAATATGGATCCTCCTTTATTCTCACATCCCCTATTAAGGCAGTTCCTCAGAGGGGCAAAAAATATAAAAACCCCCACGGAAACCACCAGCTCCAGCTTGGGACCTCAACTTCGTATTGGAGAAGCTGACACTGCTTCCTTTTGAGCCGGCTTCTTCAGCAGAGCTACAATACTTGTCATGGAAAACAGCCTTCCTTCTAGCTATTACCTCAGCACGCAGGGTTTCGGAGCTGCAGGCCCTCATGGCTGTGCAACCATTCATCATTTTCCATCAGGACAGGGTTTCCTTACGAACCAACCCTACCTTCATACCAAAGGTAGTATCCAGTGTGGCTTTGAATCAGTCCATTTACCTACCTTTTATCCAAATCCACAGAACAAAGGAGAGAGGGTACTACATTCCGTGGACATTCACAGGCAACTTCGTTATTACTTGGACAGAACAAAGTCATTCAGAAAATCTGAGCAGCTCTTTGTGTCCTATGCTACAGGTGCTCAAGGAAAGGCTATTTCCAAACAGACTATTTCAAAATGGATAGCCCACTGCATACGCTTTTGTTATTCATTTCATGGAAAATCAGTGCCTTTATACATCAGATCCCACTCCACCAGGGCTACAGCTACCTCAGCAGCTTTCCTCAGGGGGGTCCCTACCAAGGACATTTTGGAAGCAGCTACTTGGAGTTCAGTGCACACTTTCTCCAAACACTACCACATTCCACTATACTCAAAATCTAGAGCGGGCTTTGCCACAGCAGTCCTGCAGGACATTCTAGCCCCTCCTAATTCCGCTTAGTACCAGCCACCCTTACTTAGCTTTGGGATTCTACCCAAGTGTGATGACTGCAGCTATATGCATGAACATAGTACAGTTTTGTACCTACCAGAAATGTAGATGTTCGAGTGCGCATACAGCTGCAGTCCAGGTTACCCTCCCTCCATCCCCTCTTAGGACAGGACTTATGACAAACACCTTTAACATACAACCTATTTGGGGTATTCCTTTATGGTGTATTTGCTTCCAGCTACTGTTTTGATTTATCTACTTATGTATGTTTGCATGACATCATGTTTTGCCTTCCTTTCTGGGGGCACCTGACATCTGGGGCAAGAAAAACTGAAAAAAATGGCATTGGCTGCCTTTTTTATACCCCTGCCGCACTGACGTCAGGGAAGAAGCGACGACAACCGACGCCGGACCTAGACTTTGGAATTCGGCCGACCGAGGACCCGCCTGACGGCAGGATAACCCAAGTGTGATGACTGCAGCTGTATGCGCACTCAAACATCTACATTTATAGTAGGTACAAAACTGTACTTTTTGGTAGTTCTTTCTACCATTGTTGGTAGAACCTTCTCCTTCCTTTCCTTCTATGTGTGTGTGTGTGTGTGAGTAACGTGACGGTTTATTTTGCTCCCACTGTCATTATGGCGGGTCTATATTAAATCATCAAATGCTTAGAAAAACGAACAATGATTTATCAACCCCATGTAAGCAAATGCTTACAAACTCGTTGAGAACAGCAATTTTTTTCCCCCAAGGGAAAAAAAAAATCACTGTTCCCAAAAAAAAAAAAAAAAAAAACACTTAAAACATAAAGTGGGGGGGCATTGCCCCACACACACCCTAACATGGGGGACTCTGCCCCCCACACCCCTCCACTTAAATATACCAACTTCAAGATCGCACTGCAGTGACAAAAATGGCAAAGTAATGGACGTGGCCAAGCAATTTCTTTCCCAGGGAAAGAATTTGCTTATATGCCGATTAAGGCACAACTGGATTTAAGCAGTGCCAGGACTGCGGCAGAAAAACACCTAAATCTAATGGGCATATACCTTGTGTTTATTGCTTAGGTGCACATTTAGACTTGAGTGCTCCATCTGTCAGCCTTCAGTACTAGGGCCTTGGTAGAATGTCATAATAAGTTTATTCTTAAAGGTCTTTTTAAGGCCCTCTTTGAAGAAGCTTTATCCAAGGCCGATAAGTCTCCAAAGGCCTCTGGTTCCAAAACTAGTCTTTGGGTACCGATGTCTCCATGAGCACCGACATCAAGAACGGAAAAGTCCCCTTCTGTTGGTTCCTCCTCAGAACCGAGAGCTAAGGTTCTGAAGCTCTCTGAACGAACTCATTCTTCAGCACCAGTCACCTCAATGCCTTAAGCACTGGCTCCAGCTTCTTTAGTTTCCATGTCTGTGCCATCTCTTTCTGCACTGCAACAGATCATACCCCCCCCCCATTGAAAATTGATCCTCTCTATACATCCAGGACAAAGTATTCCCCTTTCACTGACCCCTTCTTTGGTCAACTTCCCAGTCCCTTTATAGAAAGGCCAAAATCTCCCTCTGGATTTTCTGTTTGCTCCTCCAGGAGTCTCACTGAAGTTGATGTGGTGAGATTGGTGGACCAGCTCCTCAAGGCTAGGGGTCTTTCTACTTCTTCCCAACACCCTCTACCTCCTGGGGCAGGGCTGTTTTCTCCCAGGACTCCTCCAGTTCTTCCTCCTCTGACCTTCTTGGAGACGTTAGAGCTCCCCACCCTGACCAATCAGGCTCCTATTGCTCTGACACACACAGCCCCTTTGCCTTCAGTTCCGGACTCTGCTGTGATTTCCTCAGTTCCTTTGGAACTGATGGATTCCCGAGATCGTGCCTCTGCTGTCAGGCCTGAGAGGTTTGTGTCGACTCCTGTATTTTATTCGTATCTGGCAGCCAGGAGCCCTTCTTCAGCTCCTGCTTTGGATGCGAGTCTCTCGGGTTGAGGTGTGACCCCGGTTCCAAGTTCGTCTTTGTTGATTCCGGGCTTCCATCCCTCCTCGGGGGACCTCCTTTCCAGGCTATGGAGAGATCATTGGCCCCCACAGGCTCTCAGGTAGCTCCTGTTGTATTAAAGTTTCATCCGCTGACCCCTTCTTACTGGGAGCTTCCACCAACCTTTGCGCCGTACAGTGAGCTCCAAGTTTGCAAGATATCCTGGCTGAGGACTACCCTTCTTCCGAGATCTCCTCAGACATTCCCCCTGAGGGAGGCTCCTTGGAAGAAAATGTGTAAGAGGAAATACCTGGACTCCCCTGAAGAGTCAGTCAGTGAGGACACTGGTTTCGATGATAGGGAGGGTTCCCCCTGGTCACCCCCAGAAGACATCTCCTTTGGAGATATTCTTGATCTTTAAACAGAGGGGTAAATGTAAGCCCAAAGACCCTACCGCTGAGGAGTCTGTACTTGCAAGCCTTTGGTTCTTGCCAATCTACTTCCTGGGTGACCCCCTCTTGCTGATGATCTCATTAAACTGATTGCTCAGTGGGCTTGGAAATCTCCTGACTACATAGAACTGATTTCCCTGGAGACCAGATAAAATCCTTTCTGCACCCGAGGACCACAAACATTGGGCTAAAGGGTTAGCAGTAGATGCTGTGGTGGCAGTAGTGGCCACCAAAAAGGAACTGACTTAAGAAAGTTTCTCTGTTCATCCCCCACCCGAGAGTCTAGAGCGATATATTTGGAAAGCGGGTTTATGCATCATCGACCTTTACCTTAAGGTCCTTGAATTTTCTGGCACACTTCACTAAGTTCCAGAGGGATCTGATCAAGGAACTATCAGACACACTAGCAGGAGTTGTATCTGATAAGGTCCAAGAAAATGTGGCCTCCCAGTTAGCTACCCTTGAGTCTATTTTTAATTCATCCAGGAGGCTCATTTCACATGCAGCTGAAGGGGTGACCCGGTCAGCTGGTGCAGGCGTAGCTATCAGACAACACACCTTGATGCAATTGTGTGAGATTGCAGAGCCATTCAAGTCTTCCTTTGTCAGTGCTCCCTTTGAAAGATCTTCTTTGTTCGGCCCCAAAGTTAAAGAAACTCTAGCCAGTTGTGAAAAGAATGGGAAGAAACTGTCTGCTGTGGGCATGTGTTTTTCCCGCTCCCCAACGATCTTATTCTACGAATCAGAGGAGTAAAATGTGGTTCAAAAAGTTCCTGGGGCCTTTCCAGGACACGTGGTGGAGGCTCCCCTCAGGGTTGGGGGGGTTCTAATGGAAGACACTGACACCAAGGCAGAGGTAGCCCACAGAGTCATGGTTCTAGTGACTCTCTCTGGCCAGCCTTACCAATGCTTCTGAAAGGGGACCTGATTGCTTGCCTCTGCAAGTGGTCGGGGGAAGATTTTCTCTGCATGCAAAAACCTGGCGACAGATAACCAGATGTTTGGGTGCAGAGAATTACTACCAGAGGTTATTCTATCCCCTTCACCCTTTTATCCCAGATCTCTAACAAGTCTTCCTGATGTTCAACCCAATCAGAGAGACCAAAAAGCAGCCTTATTAATCCAAAAACTTCTAGAAAAGAGTCGTCCAAGAAGTCCCAGCAGTCCAGATAGGATCCGGATTTTATTCAAGGTTCTTTTTAGTGTCGGAAAAGACAGGGGACTGGAGATCTTTACTGGATCTCTGCCTTCTAAACAAATTTGTTCAACAGTACAAATTCCAGATGGTCACGGTTCAATCTATATTCCTCTTTTGGATGTGCTCTATAGACTTTCAAGACACGTACTACCACATAAAAATGGACAAATGCTCCAATAAGGTTTCTCTGCTTTTGGCTAGGTGCCAGTCACTTTCAGTTCAGGGTACTGCCCTTTGATCTCACCACAGCCCCCAGGGTGTTCACCAAATGTATGGCAGCAGTAACAGCTCACTTGAGACTGCACGGATTCTGTGTGTTTCCATATCTAGACAACTGGCTCATCACCAATTCCACCAGGCATCTACTGCTTCAAGCAACAGAGTTCATTCTGCATTTATTCATGATCTTGGGCATCCCAGTCAGTCAAACAAAATCTCAGCTAAATCCCTGTCAAGATTTAGAATTCATAGGAGCTCATCTGAACAACATCTCTTGTATAACCTCCCTTCCTCAGCACAGTTTACAGAAGATAAAATCCCAAGTACATCCATTCTATGCAAAAACAGTTCCAGCGGTAATTCAAGTGCTGGGTTCCATGGCATCGACCATCACTCTAGTCCCATTAGTGAGGTTCCATATGCGGCTACTACAGTGGCTTCTAGTATCACAATGGTCTGTTCTAACCCAGCCAATGAACTACCCCATACTAATCACCAATCGCTGTAAAAAAAAAGACCTAGCTTGGTGGATGGAATTTGAAGAAATCCTATTAGGCCGTCCATTTGTCCTTCCTCAACCCAAGGCCATAGTGGCCACAGATGGTTCCTAGATGAGGTGGTGGAGGCATTATCTGTGAAGAACAGTCCAAGGTACTTGGTCCCTGATAGAGGCCAATGTCCTGGAGTTGAGGGCAGTGCTATTAGTGTTGTAAGCCTTTCATTCTGTCCCCCCCCCAAGGGGCCATTGCACTCCAGTTAGACAACATGGCTGTAGTCTGGTACATCAACAAACAAGGGGGAATCAAGTCCTACCCCGTGTTGAGAAGCCCTCAGAGTATGGCAATGGGCTATTTCTTCCAACCACTTTCTGATAGCAACGTACATCCTGGGCAGTTCAAACATAGTAGCAGATCAACTGAGCAGATGCATTCTACTGCCTCACGAGTGGTCTGTCAATCCCGAGGTAGCAAGGAGGATTTTTCATTGCTGGGGCCAGCCTTGCTGCAACCTTTTTGCATCACCCCAAAACAAGTGCAGAAGCTACTTTGCCCTAACCCCCCCTCAGTGGGAGTCACTGAGAGACGCTCTTCTCCTTGATTGGCCCCGTGTCTCCTCTGTGCCTTTCCCCCCTTCCCTCTAGTTCTACTCTTTCTCAAGAAAGCGGCCAGGTTGAGAAGCAAAGTGATCCTCACTGCACCCTATTGGCCTCGACAAATTTGGTTCCCCTTCCTGTGCCCTCATTTAACTCACCGTCCATGGATTCTGGACCCAGTTCCAGACATGCTGTCTCACTGTCAGGGACTGGTGCACCCCAACCATGAAAATCTCAAGCTGACAGCTTGGTTCTTCCAGATGTTTTTCGTGTTTCACTGTTGCAGTCATCACACTTGGGTTATCTGCCTGCAGGTAGCCCTCAGTCGACCCGAATACCAGAGACTTAGTATTTCTGCATCGGTTGCTGTCACTCCAGTACTGACGTCAGGGGTATAAAAACAGGCAGCTGACGCCATTACATCAGTCTTTCTTGCTGAGGAGCCCGAAGCAGAAGCAGTTCACACGTGTGCCGGTCGGCCACTACCTAAGTTTTCGTTTCCGAATTGAATTATTCTGAAGTCTTCTAAAGCTGAGTACCCCGTTGGGGAACCTTTTTTTTACGCTAACCAATGTCAGAAAAAGTTAACAATTGTCTTGCCTGTGGAAAGCAAATACCACACTGAGATTTCCATTCTTACTGCATCACCTGTTTGGGCCCAGACCACGACGTACCTCGCTGTCGGTTTTGTGCCTTGTTCAATGCTCGAACTATTCATCATCGGGCCATTTTTGTCGCTAAATACTTTCGTTCTCAATCACTGTATTCTGAAATGGCTTTGGTAAGCCATCCAACTACCGATCTTCTGAAAAAAATGCAAGGATAAAGACAGACAGACCGCACAGGTCCAAAGCTGCTGACGACTCTTCCATTAAGCTAGTCACCAGTTTGCCGGTTCTCAGTGAGGTGCTTTCGCAGCCCCTGATGCCTGCTTCAGTGGATTCGCAGGCCTCTACCGAGACCCGTTCAGAGTCCAGTATGCCGTGAGACTCTTCTTCGACTACGGAACCTGTGGATGTCTCTACCTTGGATGGGTCCAGAGCCGCTGAGCAGGCATCGGCTTCTGAGGAAGTTCTTCGCACTACCGATGTTCGACACAAACTGATGACTTCTTTTGTGTCTTCAGTTCTGCCTAAAACTACCAAGTTTCTAAGGCCAAGAATACTTGCTACACCTAAAAAAAACAACGACCAAAGCGCATGCACCTGCTCCCCTGCCACAACATCAAATGTTTAAAATGGCAGAAGACCTTATGTTGATTAGGGGAAGTCAGCCTTCTGCTAAGAGAGAGAGACATGTCCCCAGCAGCTTCAACAGACCAAGAGTTCGACTCTGAGGTATCTGATTATAAAGACATACCCTCATCTGCTTATGAGGATTCAGATGCAAAGGAATCCATTCCCTCGGCTTCTCCTCCAGAGGAATTTTCTTTTGGTGAAATCTTGCATACTTTGAGAGCATTTCCACTGAGAATGCCAAGATTATCCTCAGTCCAAAAAGAGACTCTGAGAATTTCTAGATTTGCCACAACATAGGCCTTTAGCAATACCCCCAATCCTGGATGTTGTGGATGATGTCTTTATGGAATCCAGTTTACCCCCTGCTCCTAGGAAACAAGACAAGTACTACAGAGTACCTGACTCTCACAAATTCCTTTTCAAAAATCCTACTGCTGACCCAGAGGTCATTTCCCATGGGCATAAAGGTGTCAAGGCAACCATAGATAAGAATCCCACCCCTTCAGACAGGGATTCCAGAGCTCTGGACAGATGGGGTAAGAAATTACATACCTCTGCAACTCTCACCATTAAGACTTTGAATTGTCAGTTTCACATGCTGAAGTACCAACAACATATTATGGAACTTATTAGCAAAAAATAGCTACCTTTACAGACTGTGCAGAAAATAAAGAATTGCATGAGCTTATGCATTCTGCAAGCCAAGTCCACAAGCATACATTGCAGTGAGGCTTTGACACCCTAAAAGCATGTTGAGGGCAGCAGTCACTGGATCACTACTAAGAATGCATGCTTGGCTTAAGGAGCAGACCTTGCCAGACCATGTCAAATCAAAGTAATTAGATGCTCCTTTGAATAAGGACAAGCTATTTGGCACCAAAGCAGAAGAGATTCTTAAAAAGATGGAAGAAAAAGCTAAATCTATGCAGACAGTCAGATTTCCTGCAAGTGCAGCCTCCTAGATTCAGTAGGCATTGCTCTTTGAAACATTGGTCCTTTCCAGCTCCCTCAAGGCCATCTCAAACTATACCCAGAGGAAACAGCCCCCCCCCCCAGACTACAGTCTCAGGGTATGCAGAGATCTGAGCAATAGAGTGCCTCCACCTCTAAAGCAAGGAGTACTAAACCAACTCCTTACGGAAAGAATTCCCAATGACTTCTCAACTCCACTGTCCACCTCTGCCCAACTGCTTGTGTCCCTTAGAGGAAAACTTGTCCTTCATGCAAAAAATGGATTTCCATCACCAAAGACCAATGGGTCCTCAACATTGTATCCCAGGGGTACAAATTTTACTTCCACTCACTGCCAACCCCAAAAGGGTTCCCAGACCTTCCTCCAAACCAGTGGGAAGAGGCATAAAACCAAGTTCAATCCCTAATCTATATAATGGCAATTCAACCTGTTCCTGCAGAACAGATAGGTCAAGGATTTTATTCCAGACTTTTCCTGGTACCCAGAAAAGGGGGCACTTGGCCCCCAATCCTAGATCTTTCAATTCTCAACACCTTCCTAGTGGTACCAAAATTCAAAATGCTCACCCTGCAGCAGCTTCTACCTATGCTAGCCAAAGATGCCTGATTAGTCACCCTAGACTTAAAAGAAGCCTATCTGCACATCCTTGTAAGGGAGTCATGCAGGAAATAGCTATGCTTCAGGGCAGAATCTATGCATTATTAGTTCTCTGCACTTCCCTTTGTCTTATCCACTGCTCCCAGTGTGTTCACAAAATGCCTGGCTCCAGCCACTGCTTACTGCAGACAGAGAAATATTCAAATTTACCCGTACTTGGACGACTGCCTGATTTAGGCAGACAGGAAGTGCTGCTTCAGCACCTGACATTTGTAAAAAAAAAACCTTCTAACCTCCCTGGGCTACACAATCAACAAAAAAGTCAAAACTAGTCCCCAGTCAAAAGATTGTATTCTTGGGAGCAAGCTTAGTCACAGCATCCCAGATGGCATTCCTCACTCCAGAAAAGCAAGCCTACCTGACTGACTACTCAAATGTCCACCAGAACCCAGCTGCCCACAGGGAAAATCCTGCTGTAGGGTTTATGGCCTCATGCATCCTACTAATTCCATATTCCAGGCTGCATAGGAGGAAACTTCAGTGGTACTTAAAAAGTCTTTGGTGCCAACATTCTCAGGACCTGGAAACAGTCATTCTTATAATGCCCTGTCTAAGGACAGAGTTTCTTTGGTGGGCAGCAGCATGCCACCACCTCAAGGGATTGCCCTTTATTCAACCCAGTGCCTCCAGACCCTAACCACAGATTCATTAGACTATGCCTGGGGGGGGGGGGTGCATTCAGGGTCACTGGAGCCCAAGTCAAGTTCTTCTGCACATCAACCAAAAAGAGATGCTAGCTGTGCAGCATGCTCTGACAGCTTTCAAATCCCGACTCTCACCAGGCCACCTGCTAATAAAAACAACACCACAGTTCTGTGGTACATCAACAAGCAGGGGGGAACCCACTCTGCAGGCTAGCCATGGCCCTGTGGAACTCTGCAGTCTGCAAGCTCAGTTCCTGCCAGGCAAACAAAACTCACTGGCAGACGACTTAAGCAGAAATCTCCCAGACCCACACTAGTGGCAGCTAGAACCCAGCACCTTCAACCTTCTGATTCAGAAATGGGGGACCCCAGAGGTGGATCTCTTTGCCTCCCCCTGAAATCATCAGCTCAGCAAATTCTGTACCAGGACACCTCACAGCAAGGCCTGGAAAGTGGATGCCCTATCCTTCAAGTGGGTAAATCTCTCAATCTATGCCTCCCCCCCGCACCTTCTCTCAAGATAAGACCGAACAAACCAAGGACAACTCTGATTGCCCCGGACTGGCCACGCCAGCACTGGTACCCACTCCTGTGCAGCCTGTCACTGGTGCCACCCTGGCACCTACACCAGAACCCAACCCTGCTCTCTCAGCAGAGGGGACAGATCTTGCATCCACAACTACAAACCATAAATCTTGCAACATGGCTTATTCTTGAACTCTCCCCCAGTAACTAGCCTAAGCAAGCAGGTGCTGGACATCATTCTTGAAGCCAGAAGACCCAGTACAAAGAAATCCTATGCTGATAAGTGAAAAAGGTACTGCTCCTGGATACAGTCTAAAGGAGAGGACACAACTCCGTCCTCCCGATCTCTAATCCTGGATTATTTAGCAGTTCTATTTCACAGAGGCCTATCCTCCTCCATTAAGATCCATGCCTCTGCCATTTCAATTCATTCATTACAACACTTAGCCACCTATCTTTTCTTACCCTCAGTTCCTGAGAGGAGCAAACAATTTAAGGCCACCTATGAGAGCACCCACCCATGCCTGGGATCTTAAATTTGTACTGGAAAAGCTCACGCTATGCCCCCCCCCTTTGAACTTGTGGTGGCAGCAGAGTTAAAATTCCTCTCTTGGAAAACAGCCTTGCTTCTGGCCATCACTTCAGCTAGAAGAGCATCTGAGCTACAAGCACTTATGGCCATGGAACCCTTCATTATTTTCCATGCTGACAGGGTTTCCATTCAGGAAATCTGACCAGTTACTAGTCAGCTTTGCACCAGGGGCAGAGGGCAAGGCCATTTCAAAGCAAACAATTACCAAATGGATAGCACACTGCATCCATTTCTGCTACAAGCACCATGGCGAACCAACCCCTCAGGGGGTAAAACGCACTCAGAGCAACTTCTACCTCTACAGCATTCATCAGGGGAGTCCCTACCAGGAACATCCTGGAAGATGCTACCTGGAGTTCTGTACACACCTTCACCAAACATTACCACCTGCCTATATTTTCCCAGGGCTGGTTTTGCAACAGCAGTCCTGCAAGGCATACTAGCCAGCCCCAACTCTTCTTAACTGCCTCCACCCTTCTTCAGCCTTGGGAATCTACCCAAATGTGATGACTGTAACAGTGAAACACTGAGAACATAGTGCAGTTATGGGCAGGGCTGGCCTTAGCTGAAATGGTGCCCTAGGCGAAGTAGTTAGTACTCCAGTGCCCCTTAAGCCCCACCCACATCATCCTGAAACACCCCTATAAGCTACACCCACATGAAGGTCACTTCCCAAGAAAGCCACTCCAATCATTTCCTTCAATTATTTAAATGCACAGGAAGAAAATATACCTTGTAATATAGTTAAACTGCAAGTGAAATGGAATTTTTTTAATAAGCCTGCTTTATCTGTTTCTCCTTCACACATTTTACTGTAAAAGTCATGTCCTCAGAAAATACAAGCCCATGTGCCTTCTTTCAAAGGGATGCTTAAGTTAATCTAAACAGTTTAATTTACTTTGGGTAGGCGAGCAAGCCTTACAGCTCTGTGAAAGTAGAATAGCAACCTCTTCTCCCTGTGTACAGCAGCTTAAACTAGAACAGCACAAACACAGATAGACTTAGCATACGCAGTAAACTTCTCTGTCATTGAAATGGCATGAAAACCAACACTAATAGAAAATGCATCTGGACCATGGAGGATTAGGTTTACTTTTGAGTCGTTTTGAAAATAGACTCCTTGCACACATTTTAGGGCAATGTATACATCAATTTGTTCTTTTATTCACCTTCCTGATTGTATTAAATTATATTCCTTGTATAATACAGCACCACTTGTTAGAATGTGTTTTAAAATTTGTAGTTTTAAACATTTTAATAAGCAATAAAACAAAATATAAACCAATGACAAAATTACCCATTTCAGAAAATTTCAACCATAAAAGGCAACCGAGACTTCTGTCATGATAATCCACCAATATTACTCTATGTACAATCTCTACAGAAGTAAAATCATTGGAATAATTCCACATTAAAAGAAATCTGTAGCTAACGAAGAGGTTGCTAATGGCAAACAACTTTACACTTCACTGTTTCATCTACAAATTCAGTGTCTGTTGCCCTTGCGGTAATCTATATTACATTAAAAAAAATTGGTAAACTGGTAATATTGCAATAGGAAATAACTAAAACTGACAAGTTCATAATTACTAGGCATCTCAAAGGATGAAACTCAGGAGTGTAGAGCCCCTATTCTTCCTTGTAATACACCAAATAATCTGCAATCATAGGGGTACTGTGATATCAGCACTTCATCTACATGGCGTGAGAGTAGAATCCACAGCCTTCTGCACCAAAGGCAATTATGCTACTAACATTGCTTTCAAATTCTACAACAGTATGCCATTTGATAAAACAGTTGCACATTGAAAACAGACTTAGCATGAGCAGCAGTAAACTTTCTTTTGAAATGTAATCCCTTGAAAAATGCACCGAAAACTCCATTCCCTGAAATGCACTGAAACACAAACTCCTTTCTGTCAGCAGTCTAGTAGGTAGTGTAAAGCAGTTGTTCCCAAATCTTTATGGACCAAGACCCACTGTTGAAAATGGTAATTTTCATGACCCATTACTCGTATCAGTATGTGTAGCTCTCCTGTTCCACCTTAGAAGAGAGGATGCCGGCACCGTGGAGTGTTTTTCCAGAATTTAAAGATGCCATGTAAACTACTCATACTTATTTAGCAGAGAAAAATCAGTCAAATGGAACGCTAGACAGGGTAATAGATTGGGGCCTCCCAAGCAGCCCCCTCCACAGCCATACCAGTGTTTTGTTACTTGGCTATTTCTCCCCAGTTACTATGGACAATGTTCAAACCTCAGTGTGTATACAATTAGGTATTTTCTGCCATTGAAACAGAATTAAAACCTACATTCAAATGAAATGCATCTGGAAAGTGGAAAATTAAGTTTACCTTTTGGGCTATTTTCAAGTTACAGGCTCCTTGAACACATTTTTATGGCCATGCATTCATGTATGTGTTCTTTGATTCACCATCCTGATTGTAATAAATTATATTCCTTATATAATACAGTACCAGTTGCTAGTATATATTAAATTTGTAATTTTGAAAATTTTTCCAGCAAACAATGAAAAAATGCATGAGCCAATAATGATGAAACTGCCCATTTCAGAACATTTTAACCATAAAAGGCCACTCAGACTTGTCATTACAATCCACCAGTATCAATATGGAAGGACTTCAGTTTAGTTTCTCATGTTTTCTTGCACCGCTGCTAAAAATGCTGAGAATGATAGTAACTAGGAGTCTTCTTGACTGAAGAATACTTTCCCATAATACTGCTTGGTTGCCATGCAATTTTTTTCCATGAAGTAATTATGCTTTCTGCACTAAAAAGCAGTTTTCTTAGGTTATCTGCATATTTCATATGTTAGCATAAGCACACACAACAGTACACTAGATACTATTTCCAAAATCTCACTAGGAAATTGTCATTAAACATACAAGGAATGCAGATTCTTTTTCAGTCACCATTTATTACTTTTTAAAAACATAACACACCAAATATCAAATACAAAAGAAATAAAACACTGTAGATGGACAGATTTATTACCTAACATTTACCTCACTCATAAATTGCCTTTACAGGATAAACACAGTGACACCCTCACATCCTTCAAGCTGGATCTTGATGACTAGATGGCCATCACAGATTTATACCTGGCTTGACCTGCTTTACCCTTCTAAAATGGGAATGTACATTGTGAGGGTGGGTATCAGCAAGGACCAAATGGTCACATGACTTGTTTGCCTTGTTATTGATCCTGAGAACAAAGGTAATGGTTATCCTGAATTTGCTTGGTTTATAGTTCATTACCTAGCTTGCAGGACACAGTGCTATTATGTATAAATTACTCCTCTACTAGATGAGTTTAGTTTAAAAATTCTCATTAATACTCTCTAGATCTAAATATGCTTCAAGTCTTCTTTCTACTGTCATTGACTAATAATGATGGTTAGAAATGCAGGCCTATTGGCCCATGTCTAACTTGCATGTGTGCTGTGTTTAAAACTAAAGCTTGGCTGTACATTAGTACTGTAAACTCAGGCTAGTTAACACAGCTGGCAGCTCATCTAGCCTGCTGTCTGGTTTCCTTCCATCTTCCTACTTTTGGAAACACAGGTGTCTGCTGCCAGCAAACAGTGCCATGTGGTCAACTAACAGAAAGGATAACCTTATTAGTAACAAGACCTCAGGAAGTAAAGGTTATCTTGCTAACATAGTCTCTGTCCTTAACATAGATTCTCCTCAAACATGAACTTGTGTACAAAAAGTAGATTTATATTCATGACCAAAACTATAGATCTCTGTAAGTGCTGCAGCAGGCAGTCTAATGTAGGATTAGCACAAGTCAGACATATCAGCAAAGCAAAGTTTTTCTCGGCAATCAACTGGTGAATGGTCTCTGATCAACTGCAGACTCTGTGACATGCCTGCTGCAGGAATCTCGACAGTGAACTACTGTGGTTATGTGACCATTTCCATAATATGCACAAACATGGGTCTTTGTCCCCTTTCTGTGTGTTTCTAGGAGACACTACCTCCTCAAACAGGAGGGGGAAACAATGAAAATTAATGCCCCCTGGCTACCCATGGCATAAGAAGATAATAAAAGGGAGACTCTACCTACAGAAGGGACTTTCATAAATATCTACTCTTATTGGAAATATTAACATGACTCAAGGGTGTGAATCACAAACTACAACAGAAAGAGTCCAGAATTATGACAGAAAACCAGCAGTAGGCTGCCAATATACAACAGTGGCATTTTCCTTGCTATTATTTTTAAAGGAAAATAAATACAAATGAGAATGTCCATTAATGAGTTTCTGCCTGAAATCCAGAATGAAAACGGAAAACAAAAGAAATCTCCCACTGAAGGAATACAATGCAAGATTTCATGCCCGAATTATCTGACCTGATAGCCAAACTACTGATATTCATCAAATCAAATGCGAAATCACAGATGGCCAAAATTAACTTTTATGAAGAACTTTTTTAGGCTAAAATTAGTCAGGCATTTGAGGTATATTTAAACAAAGGAAAGAGGGTGACTCCTTGGTAATTAATTTAATCTCCTGTCAAATTAGAAAAACACCTTTTCAAATCACATCACACAAAATACAGTCCTCACAACATCCTCTTTAGCAAGTACTTGAGACCATTTCAAAACTTCAGAAACCAAACAAGAAGCAATAAGGACCAAAGATATCTTGGCAGGAGGTCTCCTCTGGCTACATAGCCTAAGTCCCTGCACAGAAAAAGAGGAAAACTAAGGGTCACTGCTTAAGAGGTGTAGGAACAGGAACATTAAGGCTACTCGGTTAACAATGGTCACTAGGGATTAACAGGGATGGTAGAAGTAGATTTTAAATAAGACACTCTTGACGAGGACAACATACAACTATGTCACTGAAAGAGAGGAAACAGTCTCCAATGTTCATCAAGAAGCATAATAATATATGTTGATTTCCCTAACAATTGTAAATAAGCACACTTAAGGAACATACTAAAAATGATGAAGTCTGGCCCCTAAGAAATCCATCATTTAAAAAAAAAAAGAAGCACAAACTAAGGGGAATCTGGATTTTTGGCAGATGTACTATCTGAAGGTATATGTCCTGGTCCAGGGCCCAGAAGAAGATGACATTCAGTGGCCCTTAATGGGGGGATAGGTCCAAGTCTCCAGTCTCTTGCAGTGCTACCATATGGTGATTAAATTGTTGGACAACCAGAATTCTGACAATTAAGTACTCTTTAATGGACTTCAAGGACATAAATGATTTCTCTCATTGCCAGCCTCAGATATGAAGATGGACTTATGAGGGGGGTTCCATGACTCTTGGCAGAGAAGCTGAAAAGTATTAATTTTCAGGCACTAGGTCACTACTGGGCCTAGAAAAAAACATTCACAATATAGTTTGCCCTTGCAACTAAAGAGTTAAGTGGGATGACGAGGATAACTGGAAAAACGTTTGTGTCTTCACAGATTTTAGGTAAATGGAATCCTACCCATCTGTTACCAGATCTGTACTGGTGTGCAGGCAACCATAAGACTAAAAACATAATGCATTACCAAAACAGGTATAAGGAAACCAGCTGGGTAAGGACAACTACCCTCTCCATGGGTAAAATGCTCTCCAATTGCAGAATTCAATCACACTTCAATAAACTGGAACAAACTGACAGAAAATCAAATAGGACTTTCCAAGGTGATTTTTATAACTAGACCAAGACCACGACTGCCAAAGAAGGAGGAAAAGGCACGTCATTCTCACTCAGTTATCACTGACTAGCTATATCTGTACAAAGCTAAGCTTCATAAATGATAAATAACAATCTGAGCCAAAGAGAGACCAAATGACAGAGATCAGGGGTGCTGGAATTGGTCCCAACCTCTGAAGAAAAGTACAAACTGGTCATAGACTGAGGGGGGATGTATATTACAGCAGGTATCCTTCGTATCCATGATTACATCCATTCTCAAAGGAAAAGGAATAACAGACTGAAGAGTGATCATCTGAAAATAAGTGCACAGAACTTAGCAAGTGAAGTTGCTTAACAGAGCATAAGAAGGCAATCACACATACATACATATAATATATATAGACCAGAAAGTAAATCCGGGACAATTTTTAAATATTGCTCTTGGAAAGTCTAGAACAGGTTTTGCATTAGCCATTTTCTGAAGGATATGAAGTCTGACACTCAAGTGTCTGCCATCTATTGCTCTCAACGAAACAGAGACAAATCCAGAAATAATCGGGCACACTAATACCATTTACAACCTGCAACAAATCTGTTAAGAGTTATTCACCACATTTTTTTCCAAAAGGCACATTTTAGGAGACACATGGGTAAAACATGAGTCAAAATCAAAGACAGGTGTCATCATTTATTGAATTCTGTATTTGATGATTTGCCAGAAAATCAAAAATTTTATGAGGACTAGACCACAAATAAAAGGCAAGATACTGGACAGTTGACAGCTATGACACACACTTTCTAGCACCAACATGCAAATGTAGTTTTTGACCACTTCCCGGGAAAGTGACTGGACAATTACAGGGAAGATAAAAAGTATATACATGTTATATTGGAAGTCTGTACCGCTTTATGGTCTAATGACCTATTCCATACATACACACAAACTTTCTCTCACATACAGAAGCTAACCTTTTTAAATTACACACACATACACTTACCATCTTTCTAAACCAAATGCCAAACGAGCATACACAGTCTTAACCCCGACCCTTAACTTCTAGCTTAAATTTTGCGTGTGACTGCAGAATGTATTTACTTCCACGTTAGTGTGTGCACTCATATTCCTCCTTGAAAAGTTACTAATACCGACCGCAATCAACCTGTTAAAGTGGGAGGGCGCTCCTCGACTCAGTAACAAGGCGCCGGGAAGAGTGCACGGACCGATAAAAATTAGTTAAAATAAATATATAAAATTGCGCCCTTTACAAGGCTGGCCTGTATGACGCCCTAGGCAGTCGCCTAGTTCGCCTATGCCTAAGGCTGGCCATGGTTATGTGTACACTTACCATAAATGTAAACGTTTGTGTGTATTCACTTTTGTAGTCCTGGTTTCCCTTCCTCCAGCCCCCTTGTGTCTATCTCCTCTCTATATCTACTACTCACACCTCTCAGGGGTATTGGTATTTACTTTTTACTGGTGGTGTTTTCCCCACCATAACGTAGCTCCTTATGGGGGGGGGGGGATCCTGACATTTGGGGCAAGAAAAACTGATGTAATGGCATCAGCTGCCTGTTTTTATACCCCTTACGTCAGTACTGGAGTGACAACAACCGACGCAGAAATACTAAGTCTCTGGTATTCGGGCCAACTGAGGGCTACCTGCAGGCAGATAACCCAAGTGTGATGACTGCAACAGTGAATACACTTGAATATCTACATTTATGGTACGTGTACACAACTGTACTTTCTGCTAGTTGCCAGGCATAATGTTATACCTACTCTAGTGTGGAAAATTCTGCTGGCTTCCCATAGACCACCAGGAACCTCTACCTTAGTAAATGGAAGAGATTTTCAATCTGGGCTTATGATAATCTCTATCCCTTCTCTGCTCCTGTGGAAAAAGTTGTAGAATTTCTAGCCATTCTTTTGATCAAGGGCTTCTGCCTCCACAGTTAAAGTCCAATTAGCTGCCATTTCTAACTTCCATAATGGTTTCAGAGACCTTTCTCTAATTTCACATAGAATATGTAGTGTTCCTAAAAGGAACCCTGCATTTAAAGCCTCCATGGGATTTGACCATTGTTGTTCAGTCTTTGGTGTCTACTCCCTTTGAGCCAGCAGTGACATGCGACTTAGTTTCTTTCATTGAAATCGCTTTTCCTCATAGTTATAACTTCCACAAGAGCAAGACAAGTTTCTGAAATGCAGGCCTTATGCTGCAAATTCCCTTACTTAATTTTCCACAAGGATAGAGTTTTACTCAGAACCAATCCATCCTTTCTTCCGAAGGTAGTCTTGAGTCCAGCATTAATCAAACCATAGACTTGCCTGTTTTCTCCCCCAGTTTTTCCAACAAAGGTGAATATTTTTACATTTGTTGAATGTTCATAGACAGTTATGTTTCTATCTCAACAGAACTAAAGAATTTAGAAAATCAGAACAGTTTGTATTATTTTACGGCTCAACTTCAGGAAAATCTGTTTCCAGTTACCTTGTCAAACTGGCTAAGAGATTGTATTACTTGCATATATAATAAAACAGATCTCAAATTACCTGCTCCTGTGAAAGCTCATTCCACAAGATCAATGGCCACGTCAGCTGTTTTCCATTCCAAGGCTTCCATGAATGAAATATGCACAACAATGTTAGCCACTCCGCTTACCTTTTTCACTCATTACAAATTGGATCTGGTCTCCACGGGAAGAGCTTCCTTTGGTTCTATGCCTCTCAGGAATATTCTTCCATAGGGCCACCCAGGATCTAGAGTAGCTGGGGGGGGGGGAGACTGTCCCAAGAGTAGATGAAGATTGACATCAGATAAAGAAGTTATGTTTTTACCATAATGTTCCGTGTTGTCGATCATCTGTTCTTGGCATTCCACCTTCCTTTTCCCTCCTTTGAATTCCTGGAGGAGTGAACATTTGTCCTGAGTGTCTTGGTAGGGTTCACCTTGGACATGGCTTCATATTTGCATATGGTTCTTCTACCTATCTATAAGTCTGCAGACTTGATCTGAGGTGAACTGGCAAGGAGCATTGTGAGTAGAGTATTAGCTCAAGAGATTTTTGGTTAGCATTAGCTGTATAACGGCTGGATTGGGTCTGAGGATTGGAACTGACTACTCAAGAGCCAAGAATAGATGATCGCCAACACAGATGGAATGTTATGGTAAGAACATAACTTCATTTTATTGCTGAAAGGTGGACAGTTTGCCAGCGTACTGCAGGTGGTCATTGTCTTTGACAAAAACAGGGCTGCCTGTTCCACCAGTTGCACCCTTCTCACATATCTTCAAATAGTCTTCTACTGTTTTCAGCTTCCAGGGATAGTTTGATTGAATTTATGTTACCTTATTTAAGGACTAGTTGGGACAGTTCAAAACTTTTTGTTACCTGTGTCATATTTAAAGTGTTTCTTTAGGATAATATAACTATAAAGCACTTTTAGATGGATGTTTGTGATGCAATAGAGACCGTTGCTGAAGACATGTTTATTCAGTAATATGTATTGATTCTGGAGACTCTTTTGCAACCCATTAAGTGAACCATGCTCTCTTTGATGCAGTCTGTTAAGGAAATAAGTGATCAAGAATTGTACAGCTTGCACAAGCCTTAGTCATACTACCGTGTAACCCTCACCCCCATTAGCAGAGATTGGGGAGACTGTCAGAGAAGGTAAAAAATGTCCTAAGTAAATGTTACAGGTGGGTTTAAATACTTCACCTGTGGGTTTCTTACCTTGGTGACCACTTGGTACTTTCTGTAATTGGCAGGGTGTCTCTGTCCATCTTTCACATCTCTTACCATCCAGCATATTTGTGGAAATTCCATCCCATCTTTTTTCATTTGACTTACCTGGTCTTGGCTAGAACTCAGAACCTGTACCGTAGAGCATAGTAGTTGATGCTCAGTAATGTGGGTCATTGACCTCTACCACCTATTCAGTTAAAACTCAGAAGGGGTTGTATATCATTTTAGACATGTGATTTCTCAGGCCATAAAGATGATTCATCTGAAAACTGTTTTTCCTTTGCATCTTTGAATACACAAGACATTGCCAGTTTATAGTAATAGGAAGCCGTGGTGGTACAGTGGTAGCGTTGTTGCCTCACAGCAAGAGGTTCTCCTGTTCGATTCTCGGCTGGAGTGCCCTCTGTGTGGAGTCTGCATGTCCTCCCCGTGGTTGAGTGGCCTCTGAAAGACATGTGTGAATGGGCGTGCCTTCGCTGAAGGTTGGGTGTCAGGCTGGCAACTTGGCACCATGAAAATCTACTGCCAGTCATTAGCAGACTGGAGTTCCGCTGTGGCGACTTCTAACTGGGAAAAGCCGAAAAGATAAACAATTGCCAGCTTACAGTAATGCACCTGGTGTGGTACATAAATTATTTCCAAACTACATGCATCAGCACCAATCCTCCCCCCTTTCGTGTATGGGGTTGGGGTGCCACATCAGTATTGACCAAATCACCTAGAGTCAATGTGCATAGTGCTGGGTGGCTAACAAACTGCATGCATATTTTTCTATAAATGGTGCTTGAACATTTGCTAGCCTGATTTGAGAGTTTACATCTCTTAACATTGTTTCCTTGTGTTCATGTGAATTTGGAACTGAACTGCTGGAAGTGTAGCTGTCTGCCCTTTTGGCTACAATGTTTTGAAATGTTTCCTCCCTGGCTGGGATCTTGGGGGAGCCCAAGGACTGTACTTGGATGGTCAGAGAGTTGGAAGAAGTAGATGCACATCATCTACAGCAGCAGTGGTACATGGTAGCCCACATGGACAACATTGAGGTTTTTGTACACCATGCATGGAGGAGGGCTAGGGTTTAGTTTGCGCTCAAGGAGGAAAAATGTCAGCCATCAAGACCTAATCATATGGGGGACATTTTACTGCTTTGCTATGGATTTCAAGGATGGGTGACTGGACATAAGAAACTGTGATGGGTAGGGAGGCAACAAGAAGAAATATGAAATTAATGGTGTTGCAACTATTGCTGCTCATGTACCAATGTTCATTTACACAGCACAGATGAAGAAAACATGAGCTAAAGTGCTGGTTTGTGAACATTAATTTTAACTGCTTTATACTGTGAAGAAGAGGCTTTTGGCTTTGCCTGGATCATGAAAGAAATGGGGTAATACAGCTCATTTTTTAATAGTGTAGCTGAAGAATCTGTCACAAAATAACCAACTAGGGCCTTTAATATGAAGTTAAAATTTTCATTTTGTAGGTTTTCTCTTTCAAAATTTGGCGATGATTGCCCTTCATAAGCGCTCAAGGCTTCTGTACTGGAAGTGGGGTGGTGCAAATAATGTCCTCCAAAGCATATGTGCTGGTTGTCTTTGTGAGCATAATTTGACCCAAATAAGTTTGTTTGGAATCTCGATACTGAGCTAATTTTATACATTGATTCACATTTAAGGTTTAAAGACAAAAATAAGGTTGTGGAATCAAATAACTGTCTAGATGGGAACCAAGTTTAATAAGCTTCTGACACTAAGAAGGTTTTAGGACAAACATTTTATGCATACATTTCAGTTATATAATCTATTGTGAAGAAGTGTGCTTCCCCTATTTGTTGCAGTTTGTATGCATCAAAAGTATTTACATTCCTCCTAATTTCTATTATATTTATTGTCATAGCCCTTTTTTGTTGGGCAGTGCTTTGTGACATCTTTAAGTCTTGGAACTTTACACTAAGACAGTTGAGATCTGAGTTAAACAGTAAGCTTTATAGGCAGAGGAGTTTAAATGGAATTTATGAAAAAATATATTTAGTGCACCCTTGCCAGTGTGTTAAATAAAGGGTAGTGAAATGTGTGTGCTTGGACCGGAATTTGCTGTATAATTTAATGACATCACAGCAGTACTTGGTAAAACATTCTTAATTAAAGGACTACTGTATCCTTATTATATACTCTTCCTTTATTTATAGCTCTAAATGTGCAAATGTTTGTGTTCTTTTTTCCCCCTGTATTAACAGGTTCCTTTTAATCACTGAAAGATGCATTATCTTACAAAAACAGAGGATGGCCATAGTGATTAAGCTTTATAATGTACTAATTGTTGCTTCAGATTTTGATATAAAAATCTCTAGTTGCTAATTATTTTACAGTATTAAAGTTATATTGAGACATCAAGATCTTTTGAGCTTGTACCACATAAATGAAATTCCCTTGCATTTCTTTATATTGTCATAGGTGCCACATTTATTGATTGATGGGCTTTCACAGTCACCAGATATCAGACTGGGTCAAAAGCCCATATTCAGCGGAGGCCCAGGGAGAAAAGCTCCAGTAATGTTCAATAAACATTTAAAGTAAAAAATATTACGTATATAAAGAAAACATATGTAGAATTGCAAAAAATGTTAAAATAAGTTGTATATGAATTACAGTGGAGAGTAAGAGTTGTGATCTGTTTAAAATATACAAGAAAGATGTAAAAATAGATATGGTGATATCTTATAAGTAAATTCAATAATAAGTTATGTAGTAAATGGAGAAGGAGAGGACATTAATAGTGATAATGAAGGGGTTAGAGGAGAGGGTAAGGATAAGATGTTGCCTGTTACAGAGATGAATTAAGGAATAAGTAGGAAGTAGGAGAAATGGGGGCAAGAGTGCATTTTAAGATGAGAGGTAGTGGGGGTAGCTGGGATAAGTTTGTAGGAGGTAGTTGGAGGTGAGTGAGTAAAAGAAAGGAAAAGGGGCATGGTAGGTGATAGAACAGACGTTTGGAAAAAGATGACTGAAAGTGTGAGAGGGAGAGGTGTGATTTATATGTTTAAGAGCAGGGGCAGGTATGTGAGTTGAGGTGTTTTTTTAGTGTAATCTTGAATTTCTTGGAATTGTCAGTAGTAGTAATTTGTTCTGGTAAAATGTTCTATAGTTTAGCTATAGCATAGGAATAAAGACATTGGGCCGGATTCACGAAGGCTTGCACAGAGTCTAAGAGTAGTGTAAGACTCCATGCAGCCTTCGCAATCCAGGAACAGCCCAAAGTCCGTGTAAGAGACAAGCTAAAACGGCTCTTACACGGAGTGGGCGTGGATAAGCTAATCACCTCACTTGCAGCCGAATAGCATGCAAATGAGGATGATTAGCGATCCATGAAGCCCAGAACAGCCCGTGTAAGAGCCGTTTTAGCTGCAGAAATGTACTCAGTTGACAACTGAGTACGTTTCTGCAAAAACTGCAATGGAACCATGTCAGCTCCAAATAAAGGGTGCATATGTATCAGGCAGCATGCAATGGCCAAATATGTGGCCATTGGCAAGGTAACCTGATGCACATATCTTAAAAATATAATTTTTTTTTCGGCGATCGCCGCTGTTTAAACCCAGCGCAGCCCCGCGCAAACGGGCTGCACTGTATAAAACATTAAAACGAAGGTTTTAAACCCACAAATGTGGGTTTTATGCAATACATGGAATGTCAATGCAGGGAGCAGCAGACCAAAACCAACATGGCCACCGTGTAGTGGTTGCTAAGGGGGGAAGCTGAGTCTAAGAGATGTAACTAAGCATTAGTAGGCAATCTGATGCAAATGAGTGTTAGGATACTGAATTCCACTGTCACATAGCAAATGAGCACAGTCTGAGTAGTGTAAGAGTTACAGAAGGGGGAGGAACAGAGTAGGAGATAGGTGACATCACAGGGGGGGAATGGTAGAAAGCAATGCAGTTCATTGGAGGTCAGTTACATGACAGATGTCAGACGGATATCATGGAAAGAGGTGTGCCACTAAATAAGCATGAGAAAGTCAAGAAATGGAAGGCGTACACTGTTGCCTACACCAAAGTTTCTTGCTGGGTGTGTATGCGCACGTGTGCGCGCCATGAAGCGCGAGTAAGGCAGTGTGCGCGCATGTAAGGCAGACTGAGCATGTGGGAGCATGTTGGGAGATGTTTAACACTGTTTGCGCAGGTGTGCACGCGTTTTAATCTGAATAAGCAGATTCTGAACCGTGTAAGCATGTGTGCGCGTGTGTAAGCCACTGTGAGCGTGTTTCTGCTGGTTTGCACACGGCTCCTCCCTGAGGAAACAGAGAGGAAAAAGGAAGCAACAGATTTAGTAGGAAGCTAGCAGGGAATACTGCTGGAGCTAGCAGGTGAAAACAATTAGACGCAGGCAATTACACAGGCAGAATAGTAGCCCAGTCCAGCACTTAAAACTCTGCAAACAGCAGTGCAGGATGTTTCTCTCAAGAGACACTGCAAGACAGGAGTTAAGTTATCAGAAGTGAAAACTGAAAAAGCTGAACTCAGAGCAGAAATGTTAGGGGCTGCCATAGCTGTCATAATGAGACATAGGCGACTTGCTGAGGGTGGTGACAATGCAGATGGTGCCAGACCACCCACAGTGAGGAGACGGAGAAGAGTGTACAGGCCCAGGGTCACCTACCATGGGTTACATGAGCTGGAGATAGTAGAGCGCTATAGAGTAGACAGAGACCTCCTGCAGCAAATAATGGAGCTGTGCAGGCCACGCCTCACACACAGAACCAACAGAGGGGAACCCATCCCAGTGGAAACCAAGGTATGTGTTGGCCTAAGAATACTAGCAACAGGTACCTTCCAGAGACCAACTGGTGATATGATGGGGATATCACAGGCATCAGCCTCCAGGGTACTGCACCAGTTCCTGGATGCCATGTCAGCACATGTCAGTGATCATGTATATTTCCCCAATGCCCGTGAGGTATTGGCCAGCAATATGCGTCTCTTCCAGCAAATAGCGGAATACCCTGAGGTAGTGGGTGCAATAGACTGCACGCACATACGCATCAAAGCACCAGCCGGTGAGTGGGGTAGGGCATACATCAACCACAAGGGCTTCCCCTCCATCAACTGCCAGGTCGTGTGTGATGCCCAAGGCATAATAATGAATGTGTGTGCTGGCTGTCCTGGGAGCTACCATGATTCCCACATCTGGCATTTGATGCAGCTGTACCAGACATTTGCGAATGGGGACATCCCGCACGGACACCTAGTGGGGGATGCAGGTTATGCACTGGAGCCGTGGCTGATGACACCTATCAGAAACGCACACACACCTGAACAGGAACGCCATAATGAGGCACACGCACAAACACGTAATGTAATAGAGCGTGTGTTTGGGCTGCTCAAGTCACGGTTCCGGTGTCTGGACACATCTGGTGGTGCCTTGCAGTACACACCAACTACATGTACCCAAATTGTCATGGTATGTGCTATGCTACATAATATGATCTTGCGAAAACAGCTGCAGCAGGACCAGCATAGGGCCGGGCCAAACAGCCCCCCACCATTGCCAAGGCCATCACAGGCAGAGCGTGACTCTGAGGAACAACCTGAGCCTGCCCCAGTAGGCAGAAGGAGGCGTGCCCAGTATGCCCTGGCCTTGGCAAAGAGGCAACACATAGCACATACACTGGCTCAGTAAGAACCCTGGGAATGATACCCCTCTCTGACTCACTCATATAGTAACAGGGATGCCTAACATGACACAACCTGCTCTCAAACATGTACAGGGAAGTGTAATATGCGCATCTGACAGAGGCAGCCCTGCAGTACCACCTGAGGCATGAATGCTATGTGTTAAGTAATGTAACACCATGTACTATATGCACACCTGAGGACCCTGACTAACATCCTACCCTCACCAATCATCATGCCACAACATGACAATGAGATGAAAGTGCAATAATTGACTGAAGTATCGCAGTTAGTCAAAGGGGATCCAGTGTGTGCCAGTCTGGGATGACATGATGCTCCACCTGCTAGGACTGGCATGCACCTATGGATACTGGCGCAAAGGCTGTTGTTACCCACAGTGTGCCCTGAATAGGTAAGGCTCAAAACACAAACATATCTCCATAGGTATCAGAAGGGATAAGAATAAGATAAGGGATAAGTCAAAATAGCAAGATGCATGCAGTCTAAACTCACCCAGTATGGAGAATGTTGATATCTGCGCTGTAACAGAAAACTGAGTCAAGGCTCACAACAGCACCCTAACACTACCAGGTTACACCTCATACTGTGCTGTACAGCCTCAAAACATGGAACAAGCTACAAAAGGAGGGTGACTAGCAATAATTGTCAAGGATAACCACACCCCCATGTTGGTACCACAACAAAAACCAGCATGGACTAGCCATGGTCAAGTAACAGTGGCTAAAACTGCCCCCCAGTTTATAGCCTGCTACAGACTACTGTCCCAACACCAGGAACTGCACATGGCCTATGCTGGAATACATGAATATATCAAGTCCTCCAAACCACATTATATTGGGTGACTGAAAATACCCAGACATAGACTGGGAGCATTATACTAGCTCCAACAGTGTAGGACAAAAGTTCATAGAATCCATAAACCAAAAGGCCCAGGAACAACGTACCACTCCCACAAGAGGGGTAAGCATACTGGATGTGATAATCAGCAACATGGGTACTGGATGGCAAGATGAGAAGTGTATTGCTCACTGGTAAAACCAGACCATAGAGTAATCACACTGGATATACAAATCCTGACCACAGTCCCTGGCCAGAAAACCACAGTGGAAAACATGTGTGAAGCAATATTTGCACTCCTCCAAACTGATGTGGAATCCATTAAAGGTCCTGTGCAGGTGCAAAATATGGGCCACACCTCAGAACCTGTAATACAGCCATTCCTTGAACACTGCCAGGAATGCTTGGATTATGCAATCCTAAATTAAAACAAGACACAATGCCATACACGCAGGAATCTGGCATGGTGGACACCAGCCATAACCAAACCATGTAAGAGAATGAGGAAGCTACTACATGATAGAGCAAACATAAACAATGAAGTAATCACTGATCAATAGTATGGCAATAAAATCTGTCCACACATACAATCCACTAAGGCCAGCCACAACAAGTTGAATCTGTGAATCCTGAGGCAATGTTACACCTGCCCCAAGTACACAGACAACCCCCAACTCCACCCAAGAAATACAAATATATGTGAGAGATGCAACCATCTATCCAAACTGGAGGCTGAGCTCCCTCAACTCAGTACTCCCAAAACTAGTCAGGAGGAGAAGGTAACCACACACACCACAAACACAGTCCCACATAGACCTATCACAACTGCAAACCAAACACATAAAAACATTCCCGGAGGCAAAAATTACAAACACAGCACACCAATAGAGGCCTCTAAAGCAGACACCCAATCAAACAACCTCCAAACATAGCACATGCAACACATAGTACACAAAGCTGGTGTGCCAAACAGTCACAGGCCAGAAGGAGAAACAACATGCCTGACACAGTTGTAATAAGTGACTCCATAGTCAGACACACTGCTGTCCCGCACACCAGACTGAACAAGGGAAAGGGTACAGTAAGCTGCCTGTAGGCTGCCACAATACGCCACATAACAGAAGTATGCAGGTCACTCCAAAGCAAGTAGAAATATGATGCAGTCATAGTCCATGCTGGTGTGAATGACCTGAGATGTACCTCCCTAGACTACATGAAAAGAGACATGGATGAGCTCTCTGATTATGTAGTCCAGGCCGGTATAACACTCACCGTTTGCAGCATCCTACCCTTACCAAGAATAATGCCACAGTACAAACACGGAATGATCAGTCATAGCAAGTGGCACACTTATTGGTGTCATTCCAAGGGGGATCCAATGTCTGTCTGCTTGGGATGTCATGCTTGACAAGCCACGCAGCTGTTCTTGGGATGGTTTGCACCTGTTACCCCTGGGCATCTGGATATTGGATAAGGCCTTTGCCACCTCCATAGAGCCTTTTGTAGGCAAGGCTAAAAAGACTGACCCACCACCCTAGAAAACATAAGTGGAAAGAAACATAAGGGTAATGCTGACCAATGCCAGATGTGTAAACCCCAATATGCATGCTCCCAAGGCCATCCCCAGTATGGAGAACATTGATGTCTGTGCAGTGACAGAAACCTGCTGCAAGCCTCCTGACAGCACACCAGCACTACCAGGTTATACCACATATCATGTGTCATGGCCCCAAAACCTGGAACAAAACATAAAAGGAGGGTGAGTATCCATATTCAGCACAGACACCCATACGTCCAGGTAACTGACAATGCACAAGGCATTGGAGTCCACCCATGTGCAACTAACTGTAGGCAAGACTGCTGTACAGTCTGTAGCATGCTACAGACCACACTCTCATACACAGGAACCCCACCCAGCCGTCCTGAAGACACTGGACAGTATGAATGTCCCACCAAATACCAAACAAGGTACCACAAATTACCACATAGGTGGTAAACCATTATGTATGGAAGGAGTAACCAGGGACATAGGGACACAAGTGGACAGTAACCTGTTATGTGACACCCACGTTGCCAATGTGGCTAGGAAGACTGTCTACATTTGACACCGTATCAGGAAAGGATTCACATCTACATCAACAGAGGTCATTGTGCCCCTATACTGTTCTCTTATCACACCCATAATCTAGTACAATGCCTCATATGGGATGTACCTTACCTGACACCTGCAGCAGTTAGAAAGACCTCAAAGGTACCTCACCAAGAGGATAAAGGGTCTCAAATATATGTCATATGCTGCCTGGCTGTAGATACCCCAGCTGAATGCAGTCACATACTGCCTACACAGAGGCATTGCATGCCTGTTGTAGAAGGCCATGCCCAACACAGGAGTAATAGACATGCTCCACCCCAGAAAACTCAAAGCCATTGGAGCTGTGAGAGTGAGAGATGTCAACCTCAACAAATAATGAAATAGGATGTGCTGGTGGGACAGATACATAATCCAGAGGCTCCCCACACCCTGGACCAGAATCCCACTCCATGTTAGGCAGAGCCCCTCACTGACACTCTTCAACAGGAATCTTGCCAAGTGGATGGATGATTGTAGAGTTACACTGGGGGTCTTCACTGTGTCATGTCCAGACAGAGGCACAGCAAAGCAAATCAAATGGCCATAATATTCACATAGCAAGGGGTGGCAAAAGCCACACACACTCTGGCTAGGCTAACAAATGCCCTAGGGTGGATAGCTTAGTATGAACCTATGAACCTATGAAGATACAAATTGTACAGGACACTAAGGATAATCCCAAGGCTTTCACAACTGATGGTAGGAACCATGTTGGGAATTCACAGATATGCTCTGAATCACACAAATATCACAAACACACACACATATTGCCAACATACATCCTGACAGGTGCAGTGCAACCCCCCCCCCCCCCCCAATGCAGAATATCTATCCCAGCAGACTGCTGGCCCCCTGACATTGCAGATGCTGAGGTAACAGCCAGTATCTACAAAGCAAAACACACAGCAGCAATGGTATGAGATGGTGTCCTGGGCTTAGTGCAACATGGACTCCAAGATGAATGGAATGCCAAATCACACTACTGCTCAGTGTCAGCCTTACCACAGAATATGTACCCAAAGAGCAGTGTACAACAACAGTGGTCCTTCTCAACAAAGGTGTTGCCTGAATGGATACTGAAAACTACTACCCCAGAATCCTGAGAAGCTCGGTCTGCACAGCTATGGAAAGGATCAGCATGTACCACAGACATAAAGATATTGGGGACCTACTGACACCGGACCCTACCCAGTGTGGCTTTCTTAAGTGCAGATCCTGCCCCTAAACATGTTTGACTCAATTGAAACAGTCATTAAGGTCATTGATGAGGGCAATGTGGTCCACACAGCGTAGCTGGACCTTACAAAGGCTTCTATACAATACCCTACGTGTTCATTATAGATAAGCTCACCAGCTTAAATATAAACCCCTATGTCAGTAGAGGGGTTGCAAACGAGACCAAGGACAGAACAGACATGCTGCAGCCATTTCAGACTACAAACCAGATATAACTGGCATCCCACAAGGCTTGGTCCTGGGATCTCCCTTGTCTGGTATATATGTCCCATAGGTACAGGCAAACATGGAAGGACTGTGTCTGAACATGTTTGCAGAGGACTACAAACTGCTCACCACATATGATCCACCAGCTGACACAAGCATCCTACAAAAGGGCCACATAGAAACAGACAACTGGTGCCACAGCCATGTCAGCAAGCTAATTGCAGAAAAGTATAGTCAACCCCCGTGGATATACAGTAAGTGCCCACCAATTACCACATAGGTGTTAACCCATTATGTAGTTAACATGTAATGAGAGACCTGGGGACACAAGGTGATAGATATCCTGCATTGGACAAATATGTGTTGTAGTGTTTACAGAAACATACCATATACCCACCTAATCATGAAGGTTGTCAGATCTAGATAAGGGGAGGTCATTGTGGCTCTGCAGTCATCCTTCATCAGCGGTACAATTGACTACAATAGCCCCTGTGGGATGTACCTCAGCAGACACCTCCATCAACCGTCAAGTCCCCAACAGTACCTCACCAGGAGTATCAAACAGCTTGCACAGATGCCATGTGTTGCCGGTATCAATAAACATGTTGCACCTTGTACAATCTGAATGGCAGTGAGCTATGCACATGAGAGACCTGAACCCCAGCACTGACTTACATAGGACAAGCTGTACTGCATGATCCATAACACAGACGTCACCCCCACCCATGAGTGAACTCCCAGTACAGGCTACCCATAGAGTCACTTATCAATCTTCCTCAATAGGAATCTTGATGAGTGGATGGGAGATGGTAGCTTTATCCTGGGTATCACTGTCATGTCACAGGTAGACAGAGGCACAGTATACTAACCATGACATATGTCATGGCAAACTCCACTTACAATGTGTGTTGAAGGACAAACACACTCTCCAACTAGCATTAGACATGGACTAGGGCACATTGCTAGTGTTTGCAAATGTACACCTATGTTGTGGAATACACTACCAATGTTGGACAAGCCTGGTTTAAGTAGTTCATATCTGAACAGAATGCAACATGGTCAGATGTACACAACTGGCCCCTAACCAGGCTGTTGTGCTCACTATCGAAATGTAAAGCAGTGATAGCACTAAACCCCAGGATACTGTCCACCACAGTCAAAGTACTACCAGTACACTATACAGTACTACAGTGTTAGGTCAGTGTGAAAGGATGTTGACAACTGTATGCAAAGTATCCCATGCAAACACTGCAGGCACAGTATAATCCTGCTGTGGTCACACACAAAGCATTTGTACAGTAACTACACAACATGACACACAACCATAAACGGGTGATATTTGTTGAAGTTCACACTCATCCACAAATGTGGTGGGCTGCAGAGTCCAACATATGGAATGCTCACACTGGGCATGCTCACACTCTTTGATAAATGAGACATATGTCAGACAACATGCCATGGGAAGGCTGAACTGGGCATGCTCACACACTTAGGCCAAATCTCAGTTTAGCAGTTGGACACACATATCTGGTATTTTTACGTGTTATTCCAGGAACCAACCACATTACAGCAGTCTGCCCAGTGCACACAGTTAAATGACTACAGAGACATACGTGATATAGTGGATTCCTCCCATATGCAAACATCTTCCACAAATGCACAAGTTGTTCATACAAACAGGGAATGCTATGGCAATAAAGATGTGCAAACAGTCTATCAGCAACAAATAATGTGCATTTGACAATTATACATATGGGTGTAGAGGTCAACACTAGGCTGTTTGCCCTAGGGAATGACATCTTAGCCAGAGTGTGCTTGGTGTCTGCCTCCCCACAGGATGCACATTCCCCTTTCTAAACACTGATGATGTCAGCACCCTATAAGTACAGCAGGAGAAAAGAAACTTCCCAGTAATGCGAATAGCGCGCTCTGCTAATGCGTCCGTCACAAGTGTCATAACATAGGTAGGGGTTTGAATCCTGCAAATGCTCAGTGTGTGTGTGAGTGAGTGAGTGGGGTTGGTGTGTGTGTACGTCTGTGGGAGAGAAATGTCCCTTTTGGCAACTAGGAAAACACACTACAGGATGCACATTCCCCTTTCTAAACACTGATGATGTCAGCACTCCACAAGTGTAGCAGGAGAAGGGAAACCTCCCAGTAATGCGAATAGCGCGCTCTGCTAATGCGTCCGTCACAAGTGTCATAACATAGTTAGGTAGGGGTTTGAATCCTGCAAATGCTCAGTGTGTGTGTGTGTGTGTGTGTGTGTGTGTGTGTGTGTGTGTGTGTGTGTGTGAGTGGGGTTGGTGTGTGTGTAAGTCTGTGGGAGAGAAATGTCCCTTTTGGCAACTGGGAAAACACACTGCAGGATGCACATTCCTCTTTCTAAACACCGATGTCAGCACTCTAAAAGTACAGCAGGAGAAGAGAAACCTCCCAGTAATGCGAATAGCACGCTCTGCTAATGCGTCCGTCTCAAGTGTCATAACATAGTTAGGTAGGGGTTTGAATCCTGCAAATGGCAAGTGTGTGTGTTTGGCTGAGGGGGGTTAGTGTGTGTATAATTGTGTGTGAGGGAAATGTCCCTTTTGGCAACTAGGAGAACAGACTACATGATGCACATTCCCCTTTCTAAATGCTGATGATGTCAGCACCCTATAAGTACAGCAAGAGAAGGGAAAACTCCCAGTAATGCGAATAGCACACTCTGCTAATGTGTCCGTCTCGAGTGTCATAACATAGTCAGATAGGGGTTTGAATCCTGCAAATGGCAAGTGTGTGTTTTTGGCTGAGGGGGGGTTAGTGTGTGTGAGGACAATGTCCCTTTTGACAACTAGGTGAACAGACTACAGGATGCACATTTCCCTTTCTAAACACTGATGATGTCAGCACCCTATAAGTACAGCAAGAGAAGGGAAACCTCCCAGTAATGCGAATAGCGCACACTGCTAATGTGTCCATCTCGAGTGTCATAACATAGTCAGATAGGGGTTTGAATCCTGCAAATGGCAAGTGTGTGTTTTTGGCTGAGGGGGGTTAGTGTGTGTGAGGACAATGTCCCTATTGGCAACTAGGTGAACAGACTACAGGATGCACATTTCCCTTTCTAAACACTGATGATGTCGGCACCCTATAAGTACAGCAAGAGAAAGGAAACCTCCCAGTAATGCAAATAGCGCGCTCTGCTAATGCGTCCGTCTCAAGTGTCATAATATAGTTAGGTAGGGGTTTGAATCCTGCAAATGGCAAGTGTGTGTGTTTGGCTGAGGGGGGTTAGTGTGTGTGTGCAATTGTGTGTGAGGGAAATGTCCCTTTTGGCAACTAGGAGAACAGACTACAGGATGCACATTTCCCTTTCTAAACACTGATGATGTCAGCACCCTATAAGTACAGCAAGAGAAGGGAAACCTCCCAGTAATGCGAATAGCACACTCTGCTAATGTGTCCGTCTCGAGTGCCATAACATAGTCAGATAGGGGTTTGAATCCTGCATTTGGCAAGTGTGTGTTTTTGGCTGAGGGGGGTTAGTGTGTGTGAGGAAAATGTCCCTTTTGGCAACTAGGTGAACAGACTACAGGATGCACATTCCCCTTTCTAAACACTGTTCAGCTGAAGGCCATGGCTCTGGCAGAAGTTGTCTGTTTCTATGATGCCCCTTTGGAAGATGCTTGTGTCGGCTGGAGAGTCGATTATGGTGGCCAGTTCGCAGTCATCTGCATATTTGGTCAGCCACAGTCCGTCCGTGTTGGCCTGTACCTCCAATAAATATATACCAAACAAGAGAGGTCCCAGGACTGAGCCTTGTGGGACACAACTCGTAACTGGTTTGGAGTCTGGCATGGTTCCAGCAATTCTAACCATGTGGGTTCTGTCCTTGAGCCACTGTGCAATCCATCTAGTGACATAGGGCTTATATTTAAGCTGGTGAGCTTCTCTAGAATGCCCAAGTGGGGTATTGTTGTGAAGGCTTTGCGAGGTCCAGGTAGGCTGTGTGAACCACCTTCCCATCGTCAATGGCCTTGGTGACTGTTTCAAAGAAATCAACCAGGTTAAACCTGGTAGTGCTGGTGTGCTCTCAGTAGCCCTGAACCAGGCATCTGTTACTGCACAGATATCGATGTTCTCCATGCCAAGGAGTGTTTTGGGTGCATGCATCTGGAGGTTTAGACTTCTGGCGTTAGGTAGCATTACTCTTAGTTTCTTATCCCTTGTGATACCTATGAAGGTGGGTTTGTCATTTGAGCCTTGCCTAACATAGGCACTATGGGGGTAGCAAGAGCCTTTGCCAATATCTGAAAGCCCAGGGGTGACAGGTGCAGGCCGTCCCTAGCGAAGCAGGTAGTTCAACAGAAGATGAATATGTGAAGGTGTAGTGCCTGTGATTAGTTAGCAGTAGCATATATAACTGCTCATGTGGACACATGCCAGGTAAGTCATATGCACTGTGTCACAGGCAATGTACATGTGAACAGGGCAAACAGTGACATCCTGTCAAGTGGGACATGGACATACATATAGTAAGCTATGCAGATGGCACTAGGAGTCCACAGAAGCTCTATAACTATGCATTGCAGGTGTGATCAGTATTCCAGGGTAATTGCAAGCAAACATGCATGCAAACAAAGCTACAGTAAACAGGGCTGCATGTAGTCCATTGTACAACAAACAAGCTGTACCAGTTCCAGTAGGTAACACTGCAAATATGCAGGCACTATGCACATGTACATGGAAATACACGGGTCAGATGGCTAGGGTCCAGTCTCAGTGCACACAAGTGTACAGACCATGTACTGTCAGGATGTACAATAACTGGATGGAAACCCATGTGCTCATACCTGCAGTAATACACATGTCAAATAACAGACACTGAGACTTCACTCAGTGGTTCCATACTTAGTAGGATGTATGCTACCTGGCCTGCCACAGTATCCCTGACATATATGGGGACTCTCCCTCCTGTGACAGTTAGTTTTGTGTGTTGGGGCTGTCTAGCATGGTATGAGATGTGAGCATGCAGTGCTAGAGTGCTCCTGTGTGTCCTGTACCAGTCGTGTGGTACTGCACACATATCAACATCCTCAAACATCTGCATTGCAGAGTCCAGTGTGGGCAACATGCCACTTGCAATTTACATGTCCATCATTGCATATTACTACATTCATTACCTTATCCCCTGTGCTACCTATGTATGTAGCCTTCTGTTGACATCATTACCACCAGTATGCCAACATGTGCAGATGATACACTATGGTACTTACCATGGGTGTAGACAACAGGACATGACAATCACACACCTACTGCATCAGGCATGCTGTGATATACCCACAATTAATTCAGCACACAGTACTGTTAACAACATGATACTATTACTACACATCCATGTGGTCACCCTGTGCATCAGCAACATGTTAACCTGTACCTGCACAGTTGTTACAGATTGCAGGAGGCGGCACAGTTTCATCATATGCACAGGGTGTGTACTTGGTATGCCTGAGTCAGCCACCGATACCACCAATTAACATGTATGTGTATGTGTGTTGGTGAGGGACAATAGTAGAAGGTGGGCAATGTTGATGCAGTGTGTGCGTGTATGCGGTAGCCCTAGGTGTTGTCAATTCACATGTGTGTATGGATGCACACAGTTCCACCTCATGGCTACCATATACTGGTGTTTGTGGACAGCCACAGACTGTACCTGCCAGGTCATACAGATCAGTGTCTCTGGCCACGGACACGGTACCTGTGTCTTGCAGGGGTGCTACGGACCGTATCCAGTACCAACCCAGACTGGGTACTGTCATCAGAAGCAGGTGTTCGTTGACTGGACACAGATCCCTGTCGGGCCCGGCCAGAGCCACATGGTCTCCTGGGGCGGTCTGATGACAGCACAGACCCAGCATTGCTGGGGTTGCTGCTGGCACTACGGGGGCAGCCGTGGCCCTGTTGTCGTCCACGACGACTGCCAGCTGCTGCTGTTGCTGGCATACGGCCATGTTGACGCCTCAACCGCCCACCATCGCCCTGGCTCATGGACATGTAGTTGTGGAACCGGCCTAATATGTCCCCACAACGTCTGTCTATGACATCGGTGAAATCACGGATGGCAGCCGCAATGTCACGCATACTGTCAGTCATGGCTGTGCGACATGCTGTCAGCTCCCTCAGACTCTGTCTGGTGTACCGTTCCATATGTGACTGTGCCTGCATGACAGCCTGAAACACAGCTGAGGTTGTAAGACCTCTGTGGGCACGTCTGACAGGGGCAGTACGCCCACGGATGCTCCCACGAGAACCCCTGGACATCTGTCTGTGTGGTACCATCTCTGGGCCATGCCCATGGCTGCTGTGTGGGGAGGCATGTGCCACAGATACCACATTACCCTGGTCAATGCCCACTGTATGCTGTCCATCACCTAGGGACATTGGTGACAAAGGGTGTATTGGCAGGATAACTGTGTGCATTGATGGGGTCGACAGCTGTGTACTGTCAATCGGCTGACCAATGGCGAACCCTGGCATACTTTCCTGTGCCATTACACAGATGTCATCATTATCAGTACCCACGGCACCTGATTCAGGTTCCCTGCTACATGACACCAGAGCAGCAACAGAACCTGTGGGAGGGAAACAGGAAACACAGTTTACAATGTCTACACATTACCAGTGATGCACACATGCACACAGTTTCACACAATTGTACAGTACTCAGTATGCGTGATATCAACACACAGACACACCTACATGCATACAAAGAGCACTACTAAGTGAGCCAAATAGTACTATTACTATCAACACTATTACAGGTATTGTTAATACACACTCACCAGCATGGATAGGCTGCATTGCTGTTATACCAGAGGGTCCTGCAGACGTGAAGAAACTAATGTCAGTGGGCACAACTGTGCCATTGTTACTGAGTATGATACAGGTCAGTAGTACAACAGTCGCCTTTCACAGGTCAGCTGCTAATATTGAGGATATCACACTTGCACATTAAATACTATGGTGACAGCTACAAACCAAGGACACACCTCACACATGCATTAACTACCAGTGTACACAACAGTCAACTATACATATGGCATATTACCTGCACGTTCACTGTCTTGCTGCTGCGTGGCTCCAGCCTCCATCATAATGCATGTCTGCTGCTGTTGTTGTTGCTGGCGGACATGTCTGATTAAATCACTGCAGTGATGTCGTACCTGCTCATATGTCCTATTATGCGTGCCTATGTCAGTTACCCGACGGACAAGGTCTTGCCACAGTGCAGCCCTCTCCTGCTGATTCTGGCTGGTGCGGGAAAAGAGTATTGCATAATCCTGCACCAGGCTCTGGTGTATTTCCTCATCCTCAGCTGTGGAGTAAGTGGGATTCCGCGGGTGGGCCATGTACCTGAGAGAGAAAATAACCTGATATCAGCAATATATGTCAGCAGAATTTGGCACACATGCTACTCGACTGTTATGATGCAACATATCTCACATATGTAGCATCTGTCTGTCTATTGGTGGATACACATGTAAATGGCCAGGTATCAGTGCTCAGCCAGCAACTGTGCAACAGTACCTGGCACACTCCATACGACATACTACCAAACCCAGCAGTCAGAACACTGATTCAGGTCAAGAGCACCTCCTCACTCTGGGGGTTTGTATCTAGGTACTGTATGGCCTACATCATCAACTACTGTGAGCTGACCACACACTGATTGCCCTGGATATACATATCCCACCTCCACCACCAGCACAAACGACTATAGTGCATAACATTACAGATGCAAACTTTACACTTTGTAACAGTGACATGGTATCCTTTCAGCCCACTGGGCCAGTGGCAGATACAACCCACAATGCTGACCCCTATGCAATTGCTTTCTACAGACACCTCCGAGAATGCATGGATCATGCAATCCCATATATGACCAAGACACTCTCCACAAAGGGACAGCATCCTGTCTGGTGGACCCCAGCCATAGACAGATTGTATTACAGAAGATGGAAGCTACTGCAAGACAGAGCATAATTCCATAAAGGGAGGGCATGTCTGAGCAGCACTAGTAAGAATCTATTTTCCATCATACAAACATCCATGGGCAACTCTGAGAGGGAAATCAAGAGGGACACTACAGATAACCAGAAGGCCTTCTTCAGTTATGTTAGCAACCTGGTCAGGATTCATCCTCTATGCCCATAGTTAGTACACAACAACACATATTTCACTGACACCACAGATATTGACAACATTGTGGCAGACAGGTTCAGTGCAGGTGTCACCCGCCTCTCCCCAAAATAAGACATAGTTATCCCAGCTGACTGTAACCTCCCTGTCATCACAGATGTCCAGGTGAGAGCCACCCTCAGGACAGCAGAATACACAACATGAATGGGACCTGATGGTATCCCCAGTTGCATGCTACATAAACTCTGACAGGAGCTAAACACACATATAGAAGTGCTATGTAACACTAGCCTGACTACAGGATATGTACCTGTACACTGGCGCACAGCAGCAGTGGTTCCACTCCACGAAGGAGGCACCTCAACATATTAATACAACACAATACATTACATTACAATACAATACTATACAATATGCTATTGCCCATGGGACTACAGCAGCGTACTGTTCTGCTACCCTGACCATTGTGACACATGTGGTGTGATGGCACCTGCTGCTGTCACACAGTTACACAGGGTGACTCATATGGCATATTACCTATCTGACTAACATTCAGCAGGGGTATGTGTGACATGTACTCATGGGGAGTCTTGCTTCTTAACACTGTGTGGTTTATTGCAGGGTATGTCTTATCTGTGGGTAGGAACTTTTACCTCCACATGTGCACTCTATTGCAGTGGCACGGACGACACACAGCAGACATTTAGGTTGTGGATGGTGTGAGGTGTTACTATGGTTGTTGGACATCTGTCATGGGTGTGACTTACATATGTAAATCCGGAGTGGTAACCTCTATGTGGGTAGTATATGTGTACTCTGTGGTGTTGTCAGTCACTGTGCATTGGTAATGTGTTTGAGTGCATTGTCACAGTGTTGTACATGTCACTGTGTCCTTCTCCATATCTGTAGCTGTCATGTGAGGTCCATACCATGGCATCCATTATGTGGTGTGGAGGGGTACACCGACCTACATGTCCATAGCTGACACACCATGTCCGCTGACACATACCATGTGCAGGTATTCCAGGGATAGTGTGCCACTGTGAATATCATTGGGGCCACTATTGTACACATTTATGACCCTGTTCACCCCTGACACATGCAGTGGTGGGCAGCCAATCACATATCTGGTGGTTACTGGTGTAGGTGATTTGGAATGTGGTATGGTACTCCGGTTTTGACACTGGTGTTCACTCCATGCCTTTGTCACCAGGCACCTGTTGCAATACATCTGTACACATGTGCCTCACTCAGAATTTATATACATATCTCTCTCTCTCTATATATATATATCTATATGTATATATATATATATATATATATATATATATATATATATATATGTCTGTATACATATACACATACATATATTGCTATAGATGTGGAGGGGGGGACACAGAGGGGGTGTGAGTGACAGAGGGGGTGGGACAGGCTGTGTTGAAGGTCGTCATATACAGTCATACCTGTAGATAGATCAGTCTGTCTATGTATATGTATCTACATATATCTATATCTGTATGTGTGCATTACATAGATATGTTTGTACAATATTCTATCTACATCTGTCTATGTATTCCTACATCTCTCTCTCTATGTATGTATACATATATGCATATATATATATATATATATATATATATATATATATATATATATATATATATATATATACACACACACACACACACATGTTGACATACATACGTATCCATATGTTAGACAGGTATATCAACATGTTTGTCTACCATACTGTATACACACACTAACATACTGCTAAACATACATAACTGTGAAACCTACTTTGTACATGGCACTACAACCTACAATCAACCAACATTGATATGTGCACACAGATGCTCTCACATACAAATGTATGTACAGCCTTCACTGATAGTTGCTGTATGTCCCCTGCCCTTTACACATCTTCATACACATATGGATACAGACCAATGACACATATGGAGGATTCACAGTATGTAGACCTTTATAGTATTACTTTACATTACCTGTGTTTGTCACAGCTGCTTGTGTTGCCGTCTGGTTCTCTGTCCTGCTGCTCCACTTCCCAGTTGTCAGATTTCAGGTGGCTGTTGCTGAACAATGTGTTTGTGTCTGCTTAATTGCAATTGTCTCTGTCTCTCTCTGTCTGTCTGTCTCTCACGTCCTTCTCAGGGTGCAATGAAAGTATTGCATGTGTGGACTGGGAGTACAGCATACTTTTGTAGGTATCTGCATATGCCCATGTGATGGCCTCTGCATCAATTGTTAGCCAGCATTTGCTAATTGCATGCAGCCAGTTGTGTACTGATTGCAGTTCTCACTGTGATTTCAGAACAGTGCTATAAAAAGGTATGTGAGATAGGCGTAGCCCTTTCAGATTTTAAGGGCAGGGACCATGCTTTTATGCTGTGGACAATATTCTGTGAGTGTAAAGGTTGGTATCTCTCTCATATTTCCAGGTGTGTTGTAGATTAACATTCCTCCATTCATTTCTCTAGTTTCCTGTACTAACTGTGTATGTACACTGACACCTACAACTACTACTACTACTGTTAATGTGTGTGTGTGTGCTTTCCTTTCACTTTTGCTTGCACTTTGTTGCTAAGGCTTCAATAGTTGCCCTTTACAGTCACTACTTGTATGCCTGCTAGGTGTCCTGCCTGTAGTGTGCTGCTGTAGCTTTCCTATTTTCCATGTACATTCACACCTTGGAATGCTTGCTATATCTGCTAGGGTGTTACAGCATGCAGTGTGGTCTGGCCATGGTGTGGGCCTTGACATCTATTAAGGTATTTGAGTATGCTGCTGAGCAGGCCCCAGAGACTTTCAGGTTCATCTGTTATGTGCCTCATGGAATGGTACATATCAGTGGGGTACACCCATTAAAATGTCTGGTATGCTGCAGTTGTGACTGTGGGTTAGCATGAGCATATGTATTACTACACTTTTTCTGCCATGCAAGTGATGAATACTTTCAGGACTCCATAGTTACCATTGCATGTGTTACACCTTTCTGCCTATTGTTTGTACATTTCACATGTAGTCTGTGGGGCATCCCTGTAAGTCATTCACTGTTGCTATGTCTAGGCTCTTAACTATTCAAATATGGTGGTGTCAGACCCGTCATGTGTACAGATATTTGCAGGTTGTCCACATTTCTGCCTCATATTTTGGTCAATATCTCATGCACACCTTTTTCTGGCAAATCACTCTGGGCTCAAGTCAGAATATGGTGACAAACATTCAGGTTTCAGACTGCATACCCTTCCAAACATCCCACAAAGTGCAGACCCTGTTACTCTCTGAACTGTCTGCGTTTGTTGTATCATTATTTGTAATGTGTCCCTGGTTTTGGGCCTTTGCTCCACATATTTTATTACTTGGTCCAGATGTGTTCCTGTAAGAGGTTGTGGGGTATGGGCAGTGATTATCCTGCTGTGAGTATGTGTGTGGCTTGCAAGGTGCTATATTGACATTATTACCTACTAGCTTCCAACTAGCATGGCTGTTTCTGTTCACACACTACTATTATGGAAATCCACTAGTTTTGATAGTAATTCTAAATGGCATGCTTTGTGTACTACACATCTATATTCCCTTTACATTCATTCCTAATATTACATGATATATTTATTTTAGCACAATGTTCTTGTATAAGAATCATGGCTTAGTGGTAAGTCATGCAGACTACTGTTTCCAAGGTCCTGGGTTTGGGACTCACAGTGGGATTTTATTTTGCTTTTGAACTGAGTACAGGACCTGTCAATCAAAGTGACTAAGGCACTTTTAATCAGTTGTAACCAGGTTAACGCTGGTTTGCGCGGAGCTCACACATGCGCACTGGTGGTTAGCTCCGCGCACACCCGCTTACAACCGCTTAAACGTGCTTACTCTTGCGCACACCCGCGCTATTTTCTTTGAAAGAAAAGAAAATGGAGAGACAGGAAAGTGGTGAAAAAGGGGTCACAAAGAGGGTAAGACAGTAGGGAAACAAGCTTGGGATGTGCAGGAGGGATATAGGTAAGGTCCATAGCTGCCCATTTCTTCATCAGCAACAGCTGTGCATATGTATGTAATTTGGTGTGACATTTGAAACCTTCCAAACCTGAGAGAGGTGTCAGGACAACAATAATACTTGTTGTACAGCCAATTGTAATTGATAGGTTCCATGTCCAGCAGACATGTGTGTGGAATGGGCAGCTATGTATGGGACGTAATTTTTTTGTGGGTACAGTGTGCCCTTTTTTTTTTTTTTTTTTTCAGGTGAGAGTGGTATGTCAGGTGAAGGAAGTCGGTACAGCTGGGGAGGTAGGTAAACAGACAAGACAAACAAGACGCATACAGGGGCGGTGTATGACACGTGGGGGGGGTTACACAATTGACAGGGACGGAGGTTTGGATATCCAGAGCCCATGAGCCCACAGATGGCAACAGTGGAACTGATATCCCCACCCATAGGCAGTTGCCACTGTTCCTTCACTGCCCAAGATGGGGCTGTGCTGGGGGCTGTGTAGGCGGGGCAACAGGCATGCCCGTTAGTTGCGCCACCTGTGCCTCGAGCTGGTGTAGGGGCTCGGGAACAGAGTCCTGAATCTCCCTACGCACCACAGTCCGGACGCTACGGAGGGTGAGTGGTGGTTCTCCTCCGGCCACACTTGCAGGGGGGGGGCGAGCCCCATCCCCTGCAGCGCTTCCACCCGCAGGTGGCACAGGGCCACCAGAGGAGGTCCAGACTTGGCACTAGTGCCAGGTGCACTCGCCAGCTGAGGTGGGAGAGGTGGGTCCGCTGGAACCCACCTTCCCTGTCATCCTATGTTTTGCATTATGTCATGACAGTTTGGGTTAGTGACATATAATACCATTCACAATTAGTTGTAGCAGCATGCATTAGTATTCCCATTAACCAAACACCCAGATATTCACACCATTGAACAGTGTGCATAACACATGCATAATATGAACAGAAATACACAGTCCAACAACATGCAGGGTTAATTGATGGCAACAGGCCATCAGGTGTGGATGTATGAACAGGGCAGATGCATCAACGGACACGCAAATATATATGACCCAACAGGACAAACGTCCAGGGGTGTTAATTGTGATTGCACATACCATTTTCACGTGGAATGGGTTATATGTGGTTATAGGGTGGGATAAAGAAAGTAATATTAACACCTTTGAATAACAATACATATGCTGTACATTTCTAATAGCTACAGTTATATAGACACTACTGTTCTAGCTACAGTTTCCTATATGATAACTATTTCAACTTGGTGATAGGACTGTTACTGCAACATCAATATACATTTTATGGTTCTTCATACACATTCATATCTAGCTTTGTTCAGCTACATCATCCTGCTACATTTGCTTTATATAGCTGTAGACAAGTGTGAATGTTTGGTATATCAGACAATCATCCTATCTGCATATTGCGGACTGAGAGCAACATATCCAGATTTTGGGATACACATTCCAGATGCAGCAACACTTTGAACAGATTTTGCTGTTTAGTTTTGAATCTCACATGCATTTCATTCTGTCTTGACTGCAGTATACTTTATTCAGGGGTTATTACTACTGTATTGCTGGATTCATGACACTTTCTCACACTCTCTCACTTGCTTTCATTTTACTATTCAGGATGGTACTTCTAGGCTTTATTGACATGTTTTACCAGTAGTTATTACAATCCTTTCCAGCACTCTCACTTATGTCATGTTTCAGTATTTCCACAGGGATATATTTCACACGTGATTACATCATCTTCTGCAGCTATACTTTTCAGCCTGCTGCAGGTTGTGTACTATTTTCTTACAGGTAGGGCATTTTTATTTCAGAATATATGTCAGACAGTTTCATTTTTTGGTTAAACTTACAGGCTGAAACACACTTTTTTAATCAAGCAATACTTGCATACACTTTCACACTGTTACTTGCAGATTTTATTCCTTACTGACTACACTGCACTCTTTTGCTGACTGTCATACTTTTATATTTCTTTACAGTTACTGGTAGTGGATTACTGACCTGCCTGGTGGCGCAACCGCACCAGCCTATCGCCATAGGCTCTGCGGTTCACAGAACGGACACCTGCAGCTGTAATATAAATGAAGTAATATTGGAATACACATCTCCATAATATCAGCTAGTTTAATTTCTTACATACATAATTAAATGTTACTTACTCAGTAGTGGGGCGTTGGGTGTTTGCCGGGCCTCCTGGATCCAAAGGTTCAGTTGGTCCTGCTTGCGTCTCTTCAGGTCCGCATGGTGGTGACGGACCTGCTCACCAGTCCTTGGAATCCCTGTGGCACGCCTCGGCCCTGTATGCTCCCCAGAGGACCTGGCCCTGCATGAGTTGGGCCTCATGATTATGGACTAGGAGCCAGACCATGTACCTGGACTCCTCAACACCCCACCTCTGTGCTCAAAAGCAACTACCCTCTCCTACTTCTGTCATTCTGCCTGCAGGTCAGTTCTACAATCGTTTATGCTGTGTATTCCCGCCTATGGGGCTTATATAGTCCGTTTTTCCCGCACATATCTGTGATTGGCCATTTTGGAATTGTATCAACTTCAGTAAACCTGCATTGTCATGCTCCAGTTTGTATTCATTCCTATATATTAGCTATTATTGCATTTCTAGGTACTGCTGTCATGGCTTAGTGGTTTGGTACCTTGACTATGGTGTATAGTATCCTGGGTTCGAACCTGGCCACTGCTTTTTATTTTTCATGACTGTCTAGACATGCTGAGGGGTGTGTCTGTGTAAAGGCAGTTTTGATACAGCTTGCTCAACGTTGCCCGTCGGTTAGCTCGTTTACGAGGTGCGCAGCTCCACGCAAATGGGGTACGCTGCTTTAAGCCTCATTTGGCTATCGGCACGCATATTATGCTCAGCTTAGTTAGGGGCACATAGATTTAGCGTGTTAGACCACTGCTCAGCTACGGGCACTCATTTTGCGCCAGTTAAACCAATGCTCATCTACGGGCACATGCACTCACTCTGTTAAACTGTAGCTCAGCTATGAGCACATCTGGCATTTTTTCTTCTTTTGTTACCCCACATGTCTTCAATATAAATGGGCTATTTCATTACATTTTACATAAATTGTGGTTTTATGTGTATATATTTGTCAGGGACTTGTTTCCTGCTTATTTTGAAAAAAAAAAAATTGGTGTTGTGGGGGCTCGAACCATGAATGCCTGCTCTTCAGCCAACATCTCTACCGCTATGCTATTGCTTCCTGGCGTATTTTGCATATTTAGTTCTTATATGCTTTCCCACTGACTGCTAACTGTAGCTGCGCTACTGGCACGCCCGCGCAAACGAGTGCACTCACGGTTAAACATCTTTACAATTTAAAAAAAATATATAACATGTTCATTTATATATATTTTATGTTCATAGTCTGTGGGGGCATGTGTTGTGTTTATTCACATTTCCGTGGACTCTGTTGTGGGTGTTTACTTTGGGCACTTTTACACTTCTGGGGGCGTGTCCGCTTGCAGGGCTCAGCCTATGGACACGCCCCCTACTGTCTTACACGGACTGTGTTAGACTTAGGTGTGATTCAGCATGCTCTCATGAATATGCAAAGCATGCTGACATCACTCCGTTTAACTGCAGCCTCCGTGTAAGAGTTATAACTCTTACACGGAGGCTTCGTGAATCCTGGGGATTGGCTGGCACTTCTATCGGATTTGTGTACACTTAGTTGTTTGTCTAGTGAAAGGAGATTTCTGGTAGGAATGTAGCTTTGCAGGACAGATTTTAGGGTGGGACAAGAATCTGGTTGGTATATTATTTTATGTGTGATAGTTGCAGATAGTCAAGATGGTGTGGAAATTCAAGACTAAGAGTTTTGCAATGGTAGGAGCGGTATGATAAACCTGTGGCAAATTTGGTGATCTTGTAGTAGCAGGACTGAAGTTTATTTTTAGGGACAAGTGTAGGCTGGTGAAACTAGGAGCTTCATATAGTAGAGGGGGGGGGGTCAAGTAAGTATTGGCTAGCATTCTTTTGGTAGAGGGATCCATGTTGTTTCTGTGTCTGTAGTGTCCCAAGTTTGAAGTGTTTTAAGTAGTGTTGCATATGTGTTGTTCAAATGTGAGTTTGTCTATGGTGATACCTAGTAGTTTAGCATGCGTTACAACTTCAATCTCTGGTTTGTTTTGGGATTAAGTTATAACTTGAGATGAGAACGTTTTGGGAATAAAAGGCACAGAGGATATAAAAGTGTACACACCCCTGTTAAAATGCCAGTTTTTTGTGATATAGAAAATGAGACCACGATAAATCATTTCAAAACTTTTCCCATCTTTAATGTGACCTATAACCTGTACAATTCAATTGAAAAACAAACAAATCTGGTAGGGGGAAAAGATATAAAAAATGTACAATAAGCTGGTTGCATAAGTGTGCACACCCTTAAACTAATACTTTGTTGAAGCAACTTTCGATTTAATTACAACATTGTCTTCTTGGGTAGGAGTCTTATCAACATGGCATATCTTGACTTAGCAATATTTACCCACTCTTCCTTGCAAAGGTGCTCCAAATCTGTCAAATTGTGAGGGCATCTCTTCTGCACAGCCCTCTTCAGGTCACCCCACAGATTTTCTATTGGATTTAGGTTTGGGCCATTCCAGTGTTTTGTTTTTTCTCTAGTGGGTTTTTGCAGGTATTTAAGTTATATTGCAGTTTACAGAGTAGTTAATTCTGGGTGGAGGTGACACTGTTTTTTTTCTTTGAGAATAAATTCACTGACAACAATCTGACAGTTATTCCTGTATGTAGGCTTTGGAAATGGTGAGAGATGTTCCATGTTTCTATAAACGGTCTAAGTTTATAATTCAACCTGAAAGCATGACAGTGAGCAGTACAGGCAGTAAGTGCAGCCGTAGAAACACTTGTTTTGAAACAGAAGTTGGAATAAGCAAATGGCTTTCTGGCGTAATGCTATTTGCAACATGTAGTTACATATTTTTCACAGTAATATAATGCATCTGACTTAAGTGATTTATAAATGTCAACTTATACTACAGAAGCATTTTCTGTACGAGTTAAAGCACTCACAGTAGGAAACAAAACTGAAGAGTCAGTGGCTTTTAAGTGCACATTGGAATGCTAAACTCTGAACAGATACCTTGTTAATGTATTAAGAGTACATGAGGTTGACTGTGAGTATACCTAATCTATGGCTTGAATTAAAAAAGAAGCTATTATATGTGCCTGTGTAAATGTCCATGTCTTTCTTCGTCTAACTGTTTGCCATGACCGGTGCCTCCCCCTCTGTCCACAGCAAACACTGAATAAATAAGGGTATCCTAGTACATAGTGGTTTCTTTTCTTTCTAGATTTACTCCTTTAACCCCAGCCTCTCCACACAGCATGCAGTGATGTTATATGTTCTATGTGGCTGTGCTTTCTTGCACATTGCCTGACTGCACCCCTGTTGTCATTTGGCTGCCAAGGCTAGAGCTTCCAACTTTCACATAGAGCTGTTAGACAATAGAGAGTACACCCAAAATATCCTAGGAGAGAAAAAAAAGGCAGTTCCCAGTTGAATCCCTCCTCCCATGCTAGAACTCTTTCACCAGTTAAGTGGTCTAATTCAAATCCTCCATCATTATAGATAGGAGTTTCCTCACTAAGCTGTTTGCTAGCAAATTAAATAAGTGCTCCTTTAAACACTAACTGGAAGCTATTAAACCTTTCCACTGCTACAATCACTGGAAGATTCTGTGGTTGTAGAAAGATAGTTGCTTATGCAAAAATTATACATTTTATTTTATAATAAACAACAAAAGATTAAACAAAATGATGTTGCATTTTGTACAATAATGCCAGTACCCATGTCATATGGGGGGTAGTCCTTGCCAGCTGTTTTCTATAAATAGTGCACATGTGAGTGTCTATATTAATGATCATATGCAGACTTGACAATCGTTATGAATTTGGAGATATTTATCATTCTCAGTGCTGCAGTAGCCTTTGGCTGTATGGTTTGTAGCCTGGCTAGGGTGCAACATCTGGTGAGCTACACAAACCTCTAACTCTCTCCCACACTTATACTGTGACTGTTCATTGGCTAGCCCCATGGAGGGAAATTAGCAGTCAAGAGTGTTTCTTGCTGCCTTCACAAGAAGCAGTTTTGAGGCCTCACAAGAAGAGCAGTCTGCTTCAAGTTTCATTTTTGGCAGTTCTTTTCTGTGAGAAGGGTTCCTCGATGGAGACTTGTTGCTCTTTTAAGAGAATATATTTTTTTTTAATTATTTTCTGACTAAAAGTGGTATTGTTTTAATATTGAACATTTAATACACAAGCAGCAAACAAATAAATCCAAACCAGCCCAGAAGTTGAAAATGTTGAAACACAGGTGCCCAGTAGGAAGGTAGCTGGAATAAAGAAGCTGAACCACGACAAAGTGAAATCTTTTTTTTAATACAAAATGGTAAGCGTAACCATTTGCTTCATCAGACAGTTCATTCAAACAGCAACAACACTTAAATACATTCATTACTAAAACAACTGATCCTACCACTCAAAGTTAATTCAGCGCTCTGTAATCAATCAAATTACTATGGTTACGTTTTGCCCTTGGTTAATTGCTGAAGTCAGAAAAACTTGGTTTAAAAACCACATGCACAAAATATAAATCTAGAACATGTGGATAAATATAATTAAAATACATAAAAAGTCAATGAATAAATACATGTACTCATGTTCCCCATTTAGTAACTACTTATGTGAGTGGGTATAAGCATAAAAATGTATATAAAAGTATAAGCAATACACACTCAACAACTTAATACATATATTCTGCCTAATAAATGCACATGTTGTCCACCTAGTAAATACATATGCTTTAATACATACATCTCAACAAATGCTTGTCTTTAGTGATATCTATGCTAGAAGCAGCTCAAGAAATACTTTCATAGTGACCAAAAGCCATGCATGTGTTTATGTAGTCTTCTCTTGTTAAAATAGTATTATTTTTTATTTTATTTTAACCTTCTAGATTTTAGCACTGGCTTCAATGGAACACTATCATTCAAACCCAAACCTCTGTGTGCTCCTAAATGCAAAATCCATTTTACTTCCATAATTTCAGTAATATTGACTATGTCCCCATCCTATTGCTGACATTCTGAATATTTAAAACCTGAAATAAAAATATATGGTCATCCTCCTTATCCAGTGTATGCGTAGCCAAAGCACTATACAGTTGTCCTTTTCTAGTGCAGTAAAGGTGATCCCTTATCCAGTCCCTAAGGTGACGGTTAGTTTTGCCAAAATAGAAATGGAAACTTGTTGTGCAGTGAGCTACATACACTACATTCTTAGTACTGCAATCAGCAGAATTCCTTAGCTCGCATAGACGGCCTGTTTCAGGGTGCTTAAAAACCTTGACTCATCCATATAAATGCACTGTGTGCATTTTCCACATCTATGGGTACCATTCACTGTGCTCTCTATCAGAGTAGGTATCCTTGGATAGCAAAGCTGCTGTTTTAGATTTTTCTTATTTATAAATGCAAAATGTGGTTGCCCACCCACTATGTTGGTAGTATCCTCATCTACTAACAACATATGCCAATTTTGTCCTATGATAGTTTCAAACCTTTTCACATCTCTTGTATACGTTTAAACCATTGGAATGTATGGTAATACACTATTCCTGATACCTACCCTGTCATTACCTGCTCTATCAGAGTAATAGGGTTTAGCTTTTACCTTTCCTTTCTTTGTGTACATTATGGTACACCTTATCAATTTCATGTTCACTATACCCCCTATTATTGAAACCTGTTCTTAGCTTAGTTAACTCATTTCTATACACTTCCTCTTGACAACATAGGTGAGATGTTCTCATTGCCTGTCCTCTGATTATGTTAGGAAAAAATCTTAGAGTTATGCATACTGTTTCTGTGTAGAAAAGATGGTCTGGATAACTGGGAATATGAACATCTGTTAGGTAATACCCAAATAGCCTTTTATAGGCATTTCGTAGATGATCTTTTTATTTTTTGGAAAGGTGATGGTGAACAACTTAAATCCCTGTATGCATACCTAAATACTAGTAGTGACTTTTTAAAGTTTACGATGAACTATTCTGAGATGAGTTTAGACTTCCTGGACGTTACCATATACTGAGAAAATGACCAATGGTCTATGAAATTGCATATGAAACAATGCTACAGACCATCACGGACCCCGGTAACTACCGCCCCATTACCCTGATGAGCCTGGTCTGCAAGGCTATGGAATGTACCATCATGGAGCTTATAAACAATGACATTGGCAATCTCCAAACTCTGGACCCTACCCAGTTCGGGTTTGTAAAAGGCAGATCTTATCTCCTAAACCTGACAGACATCTTTGAAGCGGTCACCAAAGCTGTAGATGAGGGTAAGGTGGTTCACACAGCCTATCTAGATCTCGTTAAGGCTTTCGACACCATCCCCCACTCTGGAATTATAGATAAACTCACTAAACTAGATATAAATCTCTCACAAGATGGATTGCTAACTGGCTCACTGACAGACCCCACACTCTGAAAGTAGCAGACTCCAAATCCAACTTCAGACCAGTGATAAGTGGAGTACCACAGTGTTCAGTCTTGGGTCCTCTCCTGTTTGGTATCTACTTCTCTGAAGTACAGGCTAACACAGAAGGTCTTTGGCTAATTAAGCTTGCAGAAGACTGCAAACTAGAAGCCATAATCAAACTCCTAACGATGTGGACATCCTACAAAAGGGCCTCACTGAGACAGATGCCTGCTGTCAAAGCCATGGCCTCAAGCTCAATGCCAAAAAGTGCATTTTCATCCCTTTTGGTAAAAACTCTGTACCCATGAACTACCACATAGGCGGTAGTCTACTTAACACCAAAAGTGTGATAAGTGACCTTGGGACACAGGTGGACAGTAGTCTCCTTTGATGATAACATCGCCACAGTAGCCAGGAAATCATTCTAGGTGGCATACCTCATCATAAAAGGTTTCTCATCCAGGAAAAAAGAGGCCATTGTTCCCCTCTACGCGTCACTCATTAGACACATTACAGAGTACAACACCTCTTTTGGTATGTACCTCACAAGACATCTACAACAACTGGAAAGGCCGCAGAAATACCTCACAAAGAGAATTACCAGCCTCAAACAGATGCCCTATGCAGACCGTCTCAAAAAACTCCAGCTTTACTCTGTCGCATATCGCTTATTCAGAGGCGATCTCTGCAAACCCAGAGCTGTTGGACATGCTCCACTTAAAGAAATCCCAACTTGTCACCACAATAAACAGAACATGCCGGAGGGATAGATTCCAGTCCCAGAGACTTCCCAATGCTCTGGAACAAACTATCTGTATCGAAACAAGCTCCTCATTAGCACTCTTCAAGAAAAATCTTGATGATTGGATAGGAGATAGGAAATTCACCTGGGGAATCACTTCTGTGGCTCTGCTTGTCAGGGGCACAGGAAAATAGTTTTCTTGTGTGGTGAAAGCCAGGGTACCGTTTGGCTAGGCTTATACAGGCCCTAGGGCCAATAGCCTAGTACCTACCTATGAACTAATTCTGTGAACTTTTATGTGGCTAAGTTTAAAGGAAGTGGTTTACAGTGCAGGAGACACATTTTTTAGTAGAATGCTTGTGTACATTTTGTGGCAACTTACCTTCTGTTCTTTCTCTCAGGACACTTCAGCAAAGAGGATTTGAGTGCTGGCAGGGATTACTGTGTACTGCTTGTGCCTTACTTTTGAAAGGTTGTGTGTGGAAAAGTGCGAGAATGTTTGTTGTTTATTAAAATTTGTCTGTCAACATACCTTCTGACCCAATCATTCCAGCCTTGCTCGCTGGCCATCCTGTTTCATCCTTGGCTGTACCATGGATACATACTCCTGTTCCATTGGCTGTTCTCCTGCATGCCTGAAAAGTAGAAAAAAAAAAAACATTTAAGGAGCTGGTGCTGACACATTGGACTGGTACAGTACCTCAGACCTTAATGGGTGACTCTGTAGTGGCTGACTGTCATTCCTCAGATCCACTCATTCACTTAGTACTTAGATTTCCTCCACTTCCTCTAGGGCTGTTCCAATGTTCAATTCAGGCTTGGGAGAACTATCTTCTTTGGGTATGGGAGACACACAGGGAGGTTCTTCTGAGGGTAGCAGAGGAAAGAGACCGGTTGCCAGGAGTAAAGTGATATCTATTAGTCTGTCTTCCAGGGAGGTCCCTGCAAAGAAAGAGCAAATGGTTATACATTGATCATCTGGAAACATTGTGTCTGTTCATAAAGATGATTTCTTTACCTCAGCCAGGATGTTACTGCAGGCTGTTTATCGTGGAACTCAGTAAAAAAAAAAAAAAAATTCATGAGAAAGGTTAGAGGATTCTGCCATTGACAGAGACGGGGCATCTTATCCCAGAGATTTTCAAGCCCAAAACTGTGATTCTGAGGTAAGCTGATCCTCTCCACCTCCCTTGGAGGAATCTTCCTTTTTTATAAATGGTTTCCAGGATGAATGAGTTTTTTCGTGGGAACTAATGGATGAACGTGAGGAGATATATGTTGCAAGTAGATGTGCCACATATGACACCCATCCCTCCTGCTTTGCTAGCCTTCTGTTTAATTCTGCCTGCAATAATCCTGACTCTCAACCTTCAGTCCCCAAAAAGGCAGAGGTCATAAAGTAACTCAGTTTATCTTATCTTGGATCAGGCCATTTAGACCTTCATTGACTTGATCAGTACTAATCTCTCTCCTGCGGATAAGGCAGATAAGGTGTTAGATTTTGTAAAAGATTTACCTGATGATCTCTTTGTCATTCTTCCTCAACATATGGGTTTGAATCCAGTCCTTTGATCTGACTTGACCACATACTCATTCTGTCCATAATGCTTAGTCCATTCCCTCAGATCTCATTTGCCGCCATTGTGCTCAGATGCAGTTTCCTCTCTTGGGTGAAAATTAGTGATTTATTGTGAATTATTTCTTTATTTTTCCCACTAAAAAGTTTTTCTTCTAAGTTATTCATTTTGATCTTCTATCCTCCCTCTTAGTTTTTGCAGGTGTTAGGCTTTCTACTATCTCTGATAGTATTTCTCTTGTACCATAGTTGGTATTGTGTTTTCCCTATTACCCTTTAACCAGGGTATTTTCTATAAGTTATCATTGTTGGTAATTCCATTTTCTTTCCTTTGGAAAAAAAAATCCCTTTCCTTTCAGGGTGTTCTATTACTGTACTGCTTGGTAATATTTTTCCTGTTGTGTTCTTGCCATGTTGGATAAACTGACAGGTTTCAAGAAATGCACTTTTTGTGGGCATAAAATTCTGAATTTAGATGCTCACAAGGAGTGCGTTTATTGCCTTGGAGCTGGCCAGTTGGATACCAATTGCAATATCTGTTACACCTTTAACCCAAGGACTCTGGCTGACCGATGCAAGAAATTGATTCAAAAAGGCCTTCTACCTGCTACTGTGACTTCATCTTCTGGGGTTCAACCCCCTGTCAAAGTTACAAAGTCTATGAGAAACACCAATGATAAACTGTATGAACGGATAAGAAAACAACTGGCAAAAAGTAAAAGTTACTAAGTCTGCTTCATCAAAGCACAGAAGACACTCCCCGCCAAAGTCCACTAGGACTTCAGAGCCACCTGTCAATAGTTGAAAAATCTCTGATTCAACTTCGGGCCAAAGACCCGATCTTCAGATCTGAAACTGTCCAATCCAAAGTCCGCAATCCAGATAATCATATTGGCCAGTCTAGCAGTGCCTTCCTCAGATCCCAGATCCTTGGATCTGAAGCCTGGCACTTCTCAAAGTAGTCACACTCCAGAGTATTTGATTAAACCAACTTCTCTTACTCTGCTCTCTCCATTCATAGAAACCTCTAAGAAACACTCAAGGCCACAATCCACTACAGCTTCCATAAGTTTATTAGAAACAGATGAGCATAGGATGTTGCAAAAATTTCTCAGAGTTCAGATCCTGATGGAGGGGTCATGCTAGTTCTGTCCCCTATTGGACCTGTGAGCCTTCCAACAATGTCTGTCACAATTCCCTCTCATCTGATCCGTCCAACTGTCTGGGAGCCCCAGTAACCAAAAACCCTGAGGGGTCTAGAGTTAGATCTGAAGATGATCTCTTCAACTCCAATGGCATCCCTAACTAGTTCTGCCCCGATACCTTCGGATCAGAATGGGTCCTGGAGACAAAGTGCATCTGATCCATGGAGCCAAGATCAACTCCAATGTTGTTGGATCCATCCCTGCCCCTAAGCCCTGAACAGTTTGGGTCTGGTTCCATCTTTGAGGCACAGATCTGAAAGCAGTTGTGATCTACCCTTATTGGGAGCTTCAATTCTGGTGCAGCTGGTCATGGCTTCTCTGGGTCCATCTGATTTCGAGTTCATGGAAGGGGCTTTTTTCCTCTCTAGGGAACTGCCATCTCATTCTTTGGATCCAGCTCCCATTCCTTTGTCAGTTCCCAACTCTAAGTTGATCAGGCCTACTCCACAGGGACAGCCAGCTCCAACTAGTTTCCAAGCATTTCCTGTAGAGCAACTCCCTCTCTCTTCTGATACCACCCCTGCAAGATCCTGCAGAGCATATCCATTGGAAGAGCATGTGCAAGAGAAGGCACATAGATTCCCTGCTGGAGTCTGTCACAGTGGATGCCAATTCTGATGGAGAAGGGTCCCCCAGATCAACAATGGATATCTCCTTTGGAGACGTATTAAAAATTCTCAGAAAGGTGGTTGGACTTCTAAAAATACCTTTCTAGAAGAATTATTTTTTAGAAGCTTTTGACTGTGGTCTGTCTATGTCTTGGCCCCCCAGCATATGAACTCATTGATTTAGTTTCCCAACAGGCATGGAAGGAGCCAGATACTGTCATACCTATCCCAAAGAGACCTGGTAAATTTTAGCCCCCCCCCCCCAAGACAGACCTCACTGGAGCAAAGGAGTCCTGGGAGATACTAATGTGGTGGCAGCCACTAAGAAAGATCCAGAACAGAGCTCTTCTGCCATCTGCCAAACAAGGAGTCTAATGCACTGGACAGATTTGGAAATCAAGGATTTGCCTCAGCAACCTTCGCCCTGAGGTCTCTTCACTACCTAGCACACTTCACAGGTCTTCAGAGAGATTTGATAAAGGAGCTTTCATATACTCTCATGGAGTCCATGTTTGCAGAGGAGTTTAAAAAAAATGGACTCTTAGCTGGCCACTTTATTGTCTATTTCAAACACTTCAATAAGGTTAATGTCTCACACAGTTGAAGGCACCTCACGAGTGGCTGGTTTAGGCATTGCCATAAGGAGACCTGCCTAGATGTGCAGCTTTGCGGAGCCTTTTAAGACCAACTTCATCAACACACCATTTGATGGCACATCCTTATTTATGCCATCGGTGAAAGATGCCTACCCATGACAAACAAGAAGGAAGGATTCTGTCTGCCATGGGAATCAAGATTTCTACTACTCAATGAACCTTCACCAGGAATCAGAGAAGTGCTAAGAAAATGGGGTTCCAAAAATCTCAGGGACCTTTCCAGTATCCACATGGGGACAACTCTTCCAGAGGCAGAGAAGGAAGTTCCATTGGGAGACATTGCCCTAGATCCAGAGGAGGCCCGCAACACCAGGGTTTCTGGGATTTTTTTCCGGACAGACCCTTCCAGTCCTGAAGTACTGCCTGACTGTCCAACTTTGGAGGCAGTTCGGGGGGGGGGGGGGTTGATTATTCCTGCATCCAGATGTTTGGGTAAACATTACAGAAGATTCCTGGGTGCTAAAAATAATATCCAGAGGTTATTCCGTTCCACTTTTCCAACTTTTCACAAAAGGAGAAAACCTCCAGATGTTCCACCTGGTCAGAGGAAAGTGGCAGCACAAGAAATTCAATAGCTGCAAGACAAAATCATCCAGGAGGTCCCACCAGACCAAAGAGGGTTTGGAACTTATGCGTCTGATGTTGTTAATCATCTTTCCATTCATCACTGATGGGTTGGTGGTTCCGTCCTCACAACTGAGTCGGCCTAATACCAAGCTCACACCAGCCAAAAAACTCTCGAGCTAAGCTTTTACCCATAGTGCCAGATTTTCATAATTACTAGCAAACCACTAGCTGTATTTCCACTACAGTGTGATGTAAACCAGCATTGACAGTGAATTGACCTGTCTCCCACAATAGTGTTTCACACCATACACCTCAGTAACCCATAGGTCTCTGTTATGAAAGTATTAACATAAATTTGAAAAAATTAATATGTGAATTTCTCCACTGCAGGGCATCCTAAACTAACAATGTTGGTGCCATTTTGTTAATAACTCTGACATTTCTTATACTGTATGTTATTTGGTAAGTCACTTAAAAGAAGCTAGACCCAAAAAACTACGAAAAAGGAGTTTTAGGCTTGAGTGAGTTAAGCAAGCAATAATGCCTGAGAGGTTGTGTATTAATGTATAATTAATGCCCACCCAGGGGTGTTGTGATGCCTGACGCTGAAAGCGAATATCTAGAGTTATCCCATCTTGGAGAACCATCATAAAGGACCCAGTTGGTTGGAAAGGTTATTCATGACCCCTCCTCCTCTACCCAGATCTCACCACTCCTTCCCCAGCAGGAGATGAGGTAGCAAAATCATCAGTTTCAGTGAAACTGTTGGTACAGACCCATACTATACTGCCCTAAGATGCTGTTCCCTTGTGATTATTGCTAGTAGTGATGCAGATGCCTTTGTGAGATGTATTGACTATGATGAGTATATCCCTGCATGACAGCTGCTGGTAATCATGCTTTTGCTTTCACAAAATGCATGGATGAATGTTAATGGGCATGTTGGATATTTTTTAGCACATCAGCATTTTGGATTCACACTAGAAATTACTCCATTCCACTCAATGTGAGTGTCACTTCCAGTAGAAAGTGTTACCATTTGATCTTTCCTCATTATCCAGAATGTTCAACACGGTGTTGGCCATAGCACTTCAAAAGAAAGTTCTCCTGGTAGACTCTTTTAGGTTGCCATTTTGTGGGTACTCCTTGAGTGCTTTCCCCTAGTGGAGGGTATAAACAAACGGGTCTATGTTATAAACCTGAAAGTTTACTTAAGCGAACACTCACATGAGTGAAAATGCTGGTAAATGAAAGGGTGTTTGTGGGGTCGCGGCACAGTGAAGAGTGGGATTTTTGCCCTTTCCTCACTGTAGTGTGATTTCGGAGTTGGAATATATAGTTAATGGGGAGTGTGGAGGGGCGCAGCCCCCCCACAATCAGCAGTTCAATTACCAGCGTTTTCACTCATGTGAGCGTTTACTGAAGTAATCTTTCAGTCTTCTTATATAGACCCTAAACAAACTGAAAGATAACGCTCTTTACCTTGCTCAGAAGAAGCCCTTTATGAGGGCAGAGCTAAATGCCCTCCATTGTCAGTTTGTCCCTGTTGAATCAATGGCGTATAACATTGATGGGAGGCCACATTCTTCATGATGCCATTTGTATATCACAGGGTGCAGGTGTTGCAGTAGACTGAGGTATTTGTGGCTTCAGTTTGCCACTCACTCATGAACCTTCTTTTAATGATGGTCCCTTGTCACAAGACTCTATAGCAGTGGACAGTCTTTGCAAATATCAGCAAAGGGGAGTATTATCTTCTGCCTGCTGCTGAACTCGTCATCCATGTAGATGATAGACCCTTTGCTTGCTTGAAAGAAAGCTTGTCCAGGCTGTACCAAGGTGCAGGGATATGGTTACCACCTGAAGAATGGAGAGCCCCAATTACCATTTAGAGCTCAAAGGAGTACTTCTAACCTGAAAGGTCTTGGAGAAACATCTGCTTCTGGGGGCTTCTCCTCATATAATCAGATAACTGGTTATTGTGTAGTTCCAAAATTAGAAGTCACAAAGAGAAGGCCATATGCTGTTGAACCACAAAGTGGCATCATTCTGTGATTCACATCCTTGAGGATATGCAAAACTTAGCTGATGCTCCAAGAGTCACTTTTCCCTTCCTTTCAGGGAGTTGCACATTAAGATGCCCTGTCTGGACTGACTGTTCTAGAAGTAGAGCACTCTGGAGATTGATTTGTTTGCTCCACAACAAAATACATTTGTCCCCCCTTCCCCAATTCTGCTTGGTTTAGCAGGGCATTAGAGATGAAACTGTGAATGTACTTTCTTTGCCATTTCTCAAAAAGTTCCTGTATACATTCCTGGTGAATCTGTGCCTTATCATAAAGTTTGGGAAAGGACAAAAACTCTGTCCTTTGCCCCTTTGTAGGTGATAATGGCATAGTTACAGGCTTTAATGTTCCCAACAGTACAGTAATCCCTTCCAGTTCTAGCTGAGAATATACTCTGTGCTTGACTAAACAGTCTGTTTCACTTTGGAGCCTGGCTGGTGATGTAAACCTAAAAGAGATAGTGGCCTCCACACCTCCTGAAATTTGCTAGAGTGGGTTTCAAAGGTGAAAGCTGTTATGAGGCCTCTGGCAAGTAGAAATAATCCGGTTTAAGTGAAACAGTATCTTGTTACCACCATTTTAATCATTTTACCAATTATCTTGAAATATGTCAGACACTTCCCTAATGAGGGACAGAATTCTGTAATTGCAGTACATCCTAATCCTGTGAGGGGAAATATTCACGGCCTTAGAGTGCTGTCTGGTCTGTTAAAGAAGTCCTCTTTTTTATGAGGTTAGAACTTGGTTACCATGATTGCCAGTCCAATGTTTCAGCCTGCAAACTTTGTAGTGTTTAAGTTTTGTGCCTTAGAAAATATTTTTTTCCTGGTAGCCATGACATGTGCTTGTCCTTTTTCAGAAATCCAAGATCTGTGGTGGCAGCCTTACCCGAGGGCTTTCACAAGGTTAGGGTATAGCTCCGGATTAGCCCATGTTGTTATGGAGTTGGTATTTAGTTTTTTCCTGGTGGTCTTTCTGGTGGCAGAAATCAAGGGAGAAAGGACCCTTTGCATCCTGGATGTGCATTATGTCATATGCTACCTAAACCCAGGTACATTTGTTTAGAAATATGCACAAAGCACATTTCTTTTTCCTCCAGTGAGGGAAGGGTTTTGAGTCAGCAGTGCATTCAAACTGCATTATTTTTGCCATTAGGCAGTTAACTGTGCAGTCATCTGGTCCTCATCCTGGTGGTAATTGTTTTTGGATTTAGCTCAAGGACTCATCAGATATATCTTTAATGTTTGGTATGTCACAAATGCCTTCTTACCATTTAAGTTTTTCTGGGTTAACATCAGCCCTCTTCCTCTTTGTGGATGTTTAGTTATGTCAGCTACAGTTGTTGGAGCTTAATGCAAGTAGGGCAAGTATATTTTTAATTTGACATGTTTAATTAGTGTCAAATCTGTATTACTACTTGATTTGCAGGAAGATGCTCCCTGGTGATATTGGGGAGTAAACTGGCGGGCTCTGGAAATAGTGAGCACTTGTGTAGCTAGTGTGTCTTGCATGGTCCAGTCCACTGACTTCAGCCATAGTACTGGCAGTTGCAGGCAATAGTTGCTTGAGAATGTCAGTCTTTAAGCCTCCTTCACTTGCTCTATAATGCATATCTCCTCCCTTATCTTGCTACTTGGAAATAGAGAATATTATGTAGTCCTATCTCGCCTCCATTATTACATATGGGTTCGGAGCTGATCCTCTGCTCTGACTTGGCCGCTTAGAAAGCCTGAAAACTTCTGATTGGCTTGTGGCTAATAGGTATCCCATGATGCATGCGCGCATTCCTCAGATCTCGTTTGCCACGTCTTCAGTCGGAAGCTTCTTTTGGTTGGCCATAGCTAAGTGATTTAGTTCTTTATTATTCTGCTTGTTAGAAGTTTTTTAACTTCATGTGAAGTGCTTTTCTTATTGCTGATAGCCTTATTGTGATACCGATTGTGTCAGTTTAACCTGACTTGACTTTTTACTGGATTTGACTTTTCTGCTATAAAATTTTGGGCCTGTTGGCCTTTTTTTGTGTGTGTTCCTGTGAGTGTGTGCTTTTGACTAAACCATTTTACTTAGAGGTACTAGTCTGTTCCCTTTTCCTTTACACTAGGTTAATTTAAGTTAGAGAACCTAGTAAAATTTCCCTTGGTTGTTTGTTGTGAGAAATAGGGCTAGATCTGTTTAAGTTAGAGGATCTAGTTCCTCTCTTGTTGAGTGAGTGTGTTGTTTTTCTCTTCAGTTGCCTATATTGAGACTGCCATTATGTCTAAAGAACATAAAGAGCATAAACAGTCAGGATTTAAAAAGTGTACTAAATGCTCTCAAAAAATGTCCATCACTGATGGATATAGCATCTATGTGTACTGTTTAGGGGCCATACATCTTCAAGAGACTTGTCTCTTTTGCCATTCCTTTGGAGTGCTCCAAGAATGGAAGAATGAGTTGATTCTAAAAGGCTTGTTAAAACCTTCTTTCGAGAAAGACCTAGCCAGTTCGTCCTCCTGTGCTAGGTCGCATTCTTCTAGTAAAGTTAAGGGCAAGACCTCAAAAATGCCTTCTCCAGCTTCAACTTCTGTCTCTGAATCTCTACAGAAGTAAACTAAATCGGAGATGGCCTCTTGTCTCTTTGGCTCCACTGTCCTCGGATCCTATCGAGATTCTGGACACGGACATTGCAGTATCGGCACCCAGTGCTTCGGTGCCGATCACTAGCAGTCCTCTTCGGAGCCAGTCTACAGACATTCCACTGGTCTCCCCTACTTTAAAATCACCTATATTGCAGAGAGCAAGGTCTCCAACACTGCCCTCCAGATCATCCAGGAGCTTTTCTAAAGAAGACATCAAGAGAGTGGTGCTCAGACTCCTTGAGTCGTCGGCCTTGCCAAAATTTTTATCGGCAACTACCACTTCTGTCTCGGAGCCGACTCCTGTTACCGACCCTGCTCTTTTTCCTCCTCCAACCCAGATTCAGCCTTTGGAGCCGATGTCGGTACCAACTATAGTGGTGTCCTCTGCTCCAGCACCCCGGGTGGTTGTTTCGGAGCCGAGCTCCGCTCCGACACTGTCGGCGCCGTCCAAAGTGTCTAAGGTCCGAAGCTCTTCGGTCGGGCCCAAGGGGGACACTTGGAACTGAACCTCTTTGGTGCTGAGTCTCCCTCTTGGTGCGTCGGCCCAAGTGAGCGTGGACCCTACATCGTTCTCTGAGCCGATTCATTTGGAGCCATTGGCACCTACGCTTTCCTCGGAGCCGGGGTGTCGTTTGGAGCTGTAGGAATCGGTTTTCGTGAAGATGAGGAGCATGTTGGATAGTTTATCTGTACCACGTAGGAGTACCGATGCTATACTCCCTCAAGCGCCAACTACAGTCTCAGCATCCTCTCTACCCCAGGATGGCAGAGACTCACATCCTCAGGACCCCCCATGTGGGTGGTCCCCGATCTTCCGAGACCTCCCCAGAAGATCCCGCTGAGGTGCCCCTTCGGAAGAGATCATGTAAGAGGAAGCATGTAGACTCCCCTGATGAGTCTGTCATCTGACACTGACCTCGAGTCGGAGGGGTCCCCTAAGTCATCCTCTGAAGATGTCTCCTTTGCAGACATTGTGGAGATCCTCGGGCAGAGAGGCCGCTGGCCCACCGTTATCCCTTCTGATGAGGAGTCAGTGTACCTGAAGGCTTTTGGGTCTCAACCCTCAGCTTCATGGCTGTCTCCTCCATTTGATGAATTACTAGATCTCGTGAGTCAGAAAGCATGGCAGACTCCTGATGCCGTGGAACCGGTCCCCAGGAGACCGAATAAATTTCTCTCCGCCCCTAAGGACAAAGAGTTTTTATCTAAGGGTTTACCTATTGATGCCAAGGTGGTGGTGGCGGCAGCCACTAAGAAGGAGCTAGCAGAGACTTCTTCTTCTATCCATCCACCTAATAAGGAATCCCGAACGATGGATAGGTACGGAAAGCGTATCTTTTCTTCAGTGGCTTTAAACTCCGATCGCTGAACTATCACATTTTACAAGACTTCAGAGAGATCTCCTAAAGGAGTTAGGAGATACTCTTCAGGGTACCTCGACTAAAGCAGTCCCATCTACAGTGTCTGCTCAGTTGGCTACCCTCACATCTATTGTTAACTCCTCCATGCGGCTGATCACATATGCAGCTGATGATGCGAGTAGGGCGGCGGGTTCAGGAGTCTCATTATGGAGACATTCTTGGATGCATCTATGCAACTTTGCTGAGCCTTTCAAGTCTACATTCACCAATGCTCCCGTGGACGGATCTTCTCTTTTTGGACCCAAGGTGAAAGATACCCTCACCGGGTTTGAGCAGGAGGGAAAGACTCTCTCTGCCGTGGGAGTCCGTTTTACCATTCCTTCTAGACCTTACCCTAAAGGTCAGAAGAGCGGCAAAATGTGGTTCAAGAAATCACAGAGACCTTTCCAGGACAAACAAGGTGATTCCTCCTTCAGAGGCAGGGGAAGAGGAAATAATGGTAGATGTCATCCTAGAGGCAGGGGAGGCCCACAAAATCAGGGAGGTCGCGATTCCTTTCATGACCACCCCTATCAGCGTTCCTGATGTGGAACCCTACTGTGCTTCTCTGGAGCTGGTCGGGGGTCGCCTGTCCTTGTACCCAGAAGCCTGGCTAAATCTCAATCGAGACAAGTGGGTACAAGACATTATTACCAGAGGTTACTCTATACCCTTTTCCCTTCCACCATGCCCTCCCAAAAGGATCCTAGATGTACCACTTAATCACAGGGATCAAGCGGCTATAGAGATAGAAAAGCTGCTATTAAAAAGAGTCATCCAAAAGGTCCAAGAGACCAGACAGGATTCGGAATATACTCCAGGTTCTTTTTAGTTCCAAAAAGAACAGGGGACTGGAGACCCATCCTAAGGTCCTAAGAGACCCGACAGGATTTGGAATATACTCCAGGTTCTTTTTAGTTCCAAAAAGAACAGGGGACTGGAGACCCATCCTAGATCTCAGCAGGTTAAACGAGCATGTAAAGAAGTCCAAGTTCCGAATGGTCACTCTACAATCCATACTCCCCTTGTTGGGGAGAGACAGCTGGATGTGCTCAATAGATCTCCAGGATGCCTACTACCACATAATGATGGACAAAGCATCAAGGAGCTACGCTTCCGGCTGGGAGCCAATCATTACCAGTTTCAGGTGCTGCCCTTTGGTCTCACCACAGCCCCCCGGGTGTTCACCAAGTGCATGGCAGTAGTCACAGCTCATTTGCAGCGTCAGGGAATCCAAGTCTTTCCATACCTGGATGATTGGCTCCTGACCACCACCACCACCAGGCATCGCCTAATTCAATCGAGAGATTCCACAGTCAAGCTCTGTTCCCAGTTGGGAATCTCGATAAACTGGAAAAAATCCTCTATTTTGCCCACTCAGTCTATAACATTTATAGGAGCAAACATAGACACGGTTGATATGACAGCCAGACTACCTACAGACAAAATACAGAATCTTGTGCAACAAATTTACAGGATACTTGATTGCTCCCCAGGCTAGTGAAAGCGGATAACATATACATACTAAATCTAGAGCAATTGATAATAGTTTTTCAATCAAACACTGGCTAATCTACAATGTATGTACTGTACCTGTGTACTATGTATGTATTCTACCTACATTCCAAAGTTCAGCTGTACACCACAAATCTATTACTTACCTTTATTTTTAAAATTAATATTTTTTGATTGTTCTCTCCACTGTAACTGTTTGTGCCGTATACCACTGTAAAAACATGTCTCTTGTAATTTGTGTGTATACTGATTATGTCTAAATAACTAAATGTGTCTAATCTTTCTTTGTGGAGCTTTTCTCCCCGGGCCTCTGCTGAAAAAGGGCCTTTTCGGCTCAGTCAGACACCCCCGGTTAACAAATGTAAAATAAAATGTAAAATAAAAATAAATAAATTATCCTTCAAAGAGTCAAAGCGAAGGGGGTGTTGAAGCTTCTCGGAACTATGGCGTCAACCATAGCCTTGGTAACTTTAGCAAGACTACATATGAGAATACTCCAGTGACTGCTATCATCCCAGTGGTCGTTTCAGCAGTTGCCTCTACATCATCAGATCCTGATTACAGATTCTTGCAAAAAGGGCCTACGCTGGTGGATTCAACCAGGTCATCTTACCACAGGGACTCCTTTTGTACCGCACCAACCCATTGCCACTGTGACCACGGATGCCTCTCAGATAGGGTGGGGGGGGCATTATCTTGGCAGGACTGTCCAAGGCACATAGCAAGAAGCCCATCTGCCTATCAATGTCCTAGAGATGAGGGCGGTGCTTCTAGCGTTGCAAGCACTTCACGACTTTCTCCCTCTAGGGACGATAGCTATCCAGACTGACAACATGTTGGTTGTCTGGTATCTAGACAAACAAGGGGGGACCAGATCATACCCGTTATGTCGAGAGGCCATGCGAGTTTGGAATTGGGCGATTTCTTCCCAACACTTTCTCATTGCAATGCACATCCCAGGGACTTCCAGTGTGATAGTGGACAAGCTAAGCAGGGCAATATTGTTACCTCACGAATGGTCCTTGAACCAGAAAATAGCCAGTATGATATTTCACAAGTGGGGACAACCCTGCTGTGACCTCTTTGCCAGTCCCATCAACACCAAATGCAGCACCCTTTTCTCTCTCATCCCCCCTCCAGGGGAGTCTCCAAGAGATGCACTAGTCCACAATTGGCCCCTGGGATTCCTGTATGCTTTTCCTCCCTTTCCACTCATCCCCAAGGTCATACAGAAAGCAATGCTGTTGGGAAGCAAGATGATTCTCATCACTGCTTACTGGCCTCGTCAGATTTGGTTCCCTTTTCTCAGGCCTCACCTGTTGGACTGCCCATGGACTCTGGACCCAGTGCCAGACCTCCTGACACACGTCAGGTTCTCTTCACCCCAGTCTCCACACTCTCCAGCTGACAGCATGGCTGCTCTAGTTCCATCACTAGTCAGGCTTCGTGATTTCTCTCCAGCTGTAACTCATATTATTACCTCTTCTCACAAGCCTTTGACCAGAAAATTGTATCATAGTAAATGGAAGAGATTTTCCATATGAGCACACAATAGAGAAGTTGATCAGTTTACAGCTCCCATTACTATTGTTCTAGAGTTTCTTTCAGAACTTTTTCACCAAGGTTCAGCGGGCTGCTACACCCAGAGTTCAACTAGCAGCAATATGTAATTTTCATGTGGGGATTAATGATTCCAGTCTTATGTCTCACAAACTGTGCAAATCCTTTCTTTTAAGGGTTCCATGATGTTAAGACCTCCTGTGCAAGACCCCGTTCCTCTTTGGGACCTGAATCTTGTTCTGTCTAGACTTACTCTGCCACCCTTTGAACCAGCCCATAGTTGTCAGTTGAAATTTCTGTCTTGAAAGACTCTTTTTCTGGTAGCAATAACCTCAGCCAGGTGAGTTTCTGAATTACAGGCTCTGTCTGTTAAACCTCCATATTTAATTTTTCACAAAGATAGGGTCTCTCTCCGGACCAACCCTTCTTGTATTCCTAAAATCTGTTCTCAGTTTCACTTAAACCAAACAATTGAATTGCCAGTGTTCTTCCCTAATCACTCCAATAAAGCAGAGTATACATTCCACCAAGTGGATGTGCACAGGCAACTACATTTCTATATCCACCGGACCAAAGAATTTAGAAAATCGGAACAGCTGTTTATTTCCTTTGCTGAGGTGAGAATGGGCTTGCCATTTTCCAAGGTTACACTTTCGAACTGGATCTCTAGTTGTATTTTCTTATTTACAGTTCTCAAGGAAAGGAGTTCCCCTCTAAAGTCAAAGCGCATTCCACCAGGCCCTTCTCTACTTCTGCTGCTTTCCAAGCCAGGACACCTATTGATAGTATTTGTGCAGCAGCAACATGGGCTACCCCTCATACCTTCATTTCCCATTATAAATTGGATTTAACTTCCAGGGGTAGAGCCTCGTTTGGTTCCACGGTACTCAGGAGTATTTTCCAGTGAGCCACCCATTCAAGATGCTAGGGACGCTGTCCCACATGTAATAATGGAGGTGAGATAGGACTGCATAACATAAAGAAGTTATGTACTCACCATAACGTTCCATGTATGTAGTTCATCTCGCCGAACATTATTACGAACTCACCCACCAGCCCCCTTCCTGGAGGATCTGGATACAGTTTTTCTTTTTCTACAGTGGTTTTTGCCACAAGGGTGCCTTTTATTACAGTTTATTCTTCCGGACCCTTGTCCTTTTTCCTGTCTTATTCTGGTAGACTAGTAGCAAACAAGATCTGGGGAATGTGCGCATGCATCATGGGATACCTATTAGCCACAAGCCAATCAGAAGTTTTCAGGCTTTCTAAGTGGCCAAGTCAGAGCCGAGGATCGGCTCCGAACCCACATGTAATAATGTTCAGCGAGATGGACTACATACATGGAAAGTTATGGTGAGTACATAACTTTTTTATCTTTGAATGCTCCAGACTGGAAACTTAAGTGTATTTAGTTGGGGTTCTGTCCTTATTTTCTGAATTTCTGCTGAACATTTTTTGAGTATTCTGATTTTCAGGTAGATACTGACCTTTATTAACATTTGGTAGTTATCTCATTAGATGAAAAATTCTAATTATTATTCTGTTCCTGCACTCCTGCTGCTATAATGTAGACTTTTGGTGTGTCTGTTGGGTTGATCACCTTGAGTTATCTTATGGGTTTGTATGGGAGACTGATCTATATCCAGCAGATGTGTATAGTCAGTTTTGAGATAAGATATTGAATTGTGCTGTTTTTGATGTCTGACTTTCTACTGTGAACTAAGATACGTCTCCTAGATTTGGAAAATGTTCCAAGTACGGCCCGAAAAATCCCCTTCTATCCAATGATACACCCTTTGTGACATGGTTAAGAGGGTGAAACAGTTAGATTCTCCTTGTGATATTTGTAAAAAGTGTGGTACTTTGACCCTTTAAGAATGTAAAATTAAGTCACTTTTGTAGAGATTGCCATCTACCAGTGCTGCTTCCTCCAAACAAGAAAAAAAAGAGGAGGATTCTTCCCCTCGAAGTAGCCTAGACTTGAATTTCACCTCTTCCATCTGAATAAGTATCCATTGAAACCAAACATCTGGATTTATGGTCTGCTGCATGTGTTTCACATTTGGAAGTGTCACTGAGGAAGCATGTTAGTTTCTCATCTGATCATGAACTTTCAAAATAAATACTACAGTATAGGCCTCCCCCTGTTGCATCATTCTAATCCTTTAGGTCTCTCTGCATGTATGGGAGAAGGTGATGATGCCTGTGATCAAAGCTCAAACTGAGGATACACTTTTTCCTCTGTCTCAGAAATTGGTGCCTGCTCCATTGCCATGAGTTTGACAATGTTGCACCTGTTAATGCCTAGGTCAGCAGTGGCTAGCTTCTTTGCACCAGTGACTTGGGCACTAATGCTGTTGGCACCAGTAGAGACTAGTGCTCAGGTTCTAGATGTCTACTAAACTAATCCTTTTGCACAGTTGTGAATGTTGACTACTTAAGCCTTTGAGGCCTCAGCACTGAAGACTTTGTCAGGATCATAACTGATTTATTTTTTTTTTACCACACAGATCCCCTTGGTGTAGATGCCCTAGTCATCAAACCTTTAGGCTCCTTTAGTTATGTCGGTTGCCTAGTCTCTCGTTATTGAGAACTGAAAGACACAATTTGATGCAGAGCCAATTCTTATGATTGAAGGATACCCCTGAAATGTCAACTGTGACTTTGGTCATGCAGTTCCTATCAGCTTGAGAATATGACCCTATCTTCTTCACAACAGAGAAATGGGGGGACACAAAAAGCATACATAAGCACAGGTCAGTATCTGGCTTAGATTCCTTCTCTTCCAATTTGGAAGTTGCCTCTTCAAGTGTGCCCAGGAGAAGGAACTGCTGCTCTCCCATGGGGACATCTGGACCTCCCTATGGAGTCCTCCACCCTAGATACAGATTTGAGTAAGACGACCTCTTGCACATCCCCTGATGATGACCCTAGATGTTTATCGTGTTTCACTGTTGCAGTTATTACACTTGGGTTATTCTGCTGGCAGGCTACCTGCAGTCGGCCCGAGTTCCAAAGTCTAGGTCCGGCGTCGGTTGCTGTCGCTACTTCCCTGACGTCAGTGCGCCAGGGGTATAAAAGATGCAGCCAACACCATTTTCTTCAGTCTTTCTTGCCACGTGGTACCCGAAGCAAAAGCAGTTCGCAAGTGCCAGTCGGCCGACTCCTGAGATTTTCGAAATAGAGTTTCAGAACCAAAGTCTTCTATAAAGCTAAGTACCCCATTGGGGAAACTTTTTTTTGCTCCAGACCGATGTCAGTAAAAGTTAACAATTATATTTCTTGTGGGAAGCAAATACCTCATAAGGACTTTCACTCTTACTGTATTCCTTGCCTAGGCCATGACCACGACGTTACTAGTTGTCAGTTTTGTGCTAGATTGAACAAACGCACTATTAAACGTCTGTTTGATTTTGCTTTACATTATTTTGGTCAAAGGTTTAACTATATAATGCCGTTGGAACAACTGACGACCGGAATTCACAAAAAGCGCAAAGACAAGGAAAAGGACAGGCATCCGAGGTCCAAAACCGATGACGAAGCCTCTTCTAGGCCAGTCGCCGGTTCTCAGTGAGGCCCTGATACCCGCTACCTCAGAGCCACAGGCCATATCCAACTCTCACGTGGAGACAGCTAGGCCTCTGGATACTCAAGGTATTGGGCCTACAGAAACTATTCCCTCAGATGGGTCCAGAGCCGCTGAGCAGGCATTGGCTTCTGAGGGTATTTCAGACATTCACAGCTTACTATTAAGTCCTCTGTAGCAGCCAAGGTACAGTCAAAGACACCATTAAAGACAAGGAAACAAGTACAGCATTCTCCTGGACAGTCATCCATGCCAAAGAAACAGATGCTTAAAATGGCCGAAGAATTAATTACTTTGATCAGGGGTTCCCATCCCCCTCCTGACAAAAGGCCTAGGCAAGATACTGATTTTGATTCCCCTGACCAGGTTTCTGTTTCCTCTTCAGATCAGGGCTATTCTCTCCCTCCCTATGAGGACTCTGATGCTGAAGAATCTATACCCTCAGCCTCTCCACCTGAGGATTATTCTTTTGGGGAAACTCTACACACCATGAGGGAGCATTTCCACTGGGAGAGCCAGGATTATTCAGAATCCAAGAAAAGGCTCAGAGACTTTCTTTTACTGCCCCAGCACAGGCCTCTGGCTATCCCCCTGTGCTTGATATTGTTGATGATGTTTTCTCTGAATCCAGTCTGTCTCCTGATTCTTTACCCCCTGCACCAGTCAAGCCAGACTGGTATTACAGGGTCCCTGACTCTCATAAATTTCTTTATAAAAACCCTGCGGCTGACCCAGAAACAATTTCTCAGGATCCCAAAGGGGTTAAGGCTTCCACTGCAAAAAACCCTGTCCCCTCTGATAGGGATTCTAGAGCTCTGGATAGATGGGGAAAAAAGTTTACACTTCTGCTACTTTAGCTGTAAGGGCATTAAACTGCCAGATGTAATGGGATCCTATCTCGCCTACATTCATAACAGATGGGTTCAGAGCCGATCCATCGGCTCTGACTCGGCCACTATACACTAGAACGAAGTCTCTCATTGGATGGGCTCCCCTTATCCCAGAATGCACCACACCTGCTTCCCCAGATCTCGTTTGCCACTTTTCAAGCTGGACGTGGTCTCGACTTGGCTGGAGCTAAGTGTATTTTCTTCACCTTTTTGGTCTTTTTGACTAGGGTTTCTGTCAGTTTTTCAACAAACAGCTGTTTTAACAGCTTTGTGAGCGTTTGTTTCTCAGTTTTGTGAGTTTGGGATTTTTTTATAATTTTCGCGCTTCTAGTATACTGGGCAAGGTGCGTTTTTACTTTGGTTGTGTGACTGAAATAGTTTTTTTCTCTGTTTTTCCTGTTGTATCGGGCTAAGCCCGTTTAAGTTAGAGGGCTTTAGCCCGTACATTAGTCTACTTCTGTGTACTGTATTTTAGCATTTCGATCTGTTATCTGTTTTCTACCTTGTTCAAGATGTCTAAGGAGCAGAAATCAGGGTTTAAAAAATGTGCTAAATGTAATTATAAAATGTCTATCACAGACAGCCATGCTGTCTGCATGTACTGTTTAGGGCCCAAACATGTACAAGATACATGCAGTGTTTGTCACGCTTTTTCTTCCAGGGTCCTTCAGGAAAGAAAAAACAAGCTAATACTTAGAGGTCTTATTAAGCCTTAATTTGAGGAAGCGTTGGCTTCATCTCCAGCTTCTAAAAAGAAAAGGTCGTTGGCTCCGACCAGCCCGTCGGGCCCGACACCCAAGAAGCATAGATCGTCGGCTCCGACCAGTCCGTCGGACCCGACATCCAAGAAACATAGATCGACCTCTTCTTCCTCGGCTTCAATGGCTTCGGAGCCGATGGCTGAAGGGTCTGCCTCGGTGCCTCTTTCCTCGGCTCCATTGGTGTCGGAGCCGCAGGTTAGTGCACCGAGAGGCCAATCACCTACTTCGGCTCCTTTGGTTTCGGAGCCGTTGGAGGTGTGCAGCTCAGACTCTTCCCCTTCGGCCACGGAGCCGCCTTCGGCGCCGACACCTTTACAAATGGTTCCTATCTCGGATCCGATAGTGTTGAAACCCTTTCGGAGCCGGTCCCCTGTTTTATCGGAGCCGACGCAGAAGTCTTCTCGGCCCCAGTCTATTTCCTCCAAATCCTCTAGGTTGTCGGATTTGGATTTGGATAGGGTTATCCAGAGGCTGTTCCAGTCCCCAGTTTTTACTAAAATGATCTTGGCTCCAGCCCACTCAGCTTCAGAGCCGATTCCCCATTCCGTGCATCTGATTCCTCCTCCGACCCCCTTGGAGCCGTTGGAGTCGGTGCTGGTAGAACGCAGCAGAATCATCCAGTCGGAGCAGAGACCCCCTCGGAGTTTCTCTGCTCCGACCTTCATTCCTACCCAGTCCTCGGTGTCAGGGTTTGGTACCGGGTCTTCCTCGGTGGAGGCTGAGGGCAACACTGTAGAGCTGGCCTCTTCCATGCCCAGTCTTCCCCTCGGAGCATCGGCCGCAGGTATTCCCAGTACCGTCATGGTCTCTCAGCAAGTGCCCTCTGCAGAGTCTGGAGGTCCTGCTTTTGAGGCCATGAGGAGTGCGCTGGCCATGACCTTGCCGGTTCAGCAAGTTTCTACCTCACCGTCCCTAGATTTGGGTACTGGTGCCTCTGGTGACATTCTTTCCCAGGACAGTGGGGCCCCAGGGCCTGAGGATACCCCCTTAGAGGGTTCCCTTCTTCCGGGGGGTCCTTCTGAATCTGCTTCGGATGAACCCCCAAGGAAGAAACTGTGCAAGAGGAAGCACGTTGATTCACAAGATGAGTCCGTCACTTCAGATACTGACCTCGATGATGCGGAGGGGTCCCCAAAATCGTCCTCGGATGACGTCTCCTTCTCAGATATCCTTGAGATCTTGAGACAGAGAGGCGATTGGCAATCCAAAGCCCCAACCGCTGAGGAGTCAGTCTTCCTCAAGGCCTTCGGGGCCCAGCCCTCCTCTTCCTGGGTGTCTCCACCCTTCGACGAGTTGTTAGATTTAATCTCTCGGAGGGTGTGGGAACATCCTGATACAGTGGAACCGGTGCCTGCCAGACCTAATAAGTTCCTTTCAGCCCCTCCCAAGAAGGAATTCCTCACTAAGGGTGTTGCAGTTGATGCGATGGTGGTGGCATCTGCCACTCAGCAGGACGTGGCAGAGGCTTCAACGTCTATTCATCCTCCTAATAAGGACTCTAGGAGCATGGATAGGTACGGGAAGCGTACCCTGTCGTCAGCGACCTTTACCCTGTGGTCGCTGAACTATCTCTGTCATTTTACCAGGCTCCAAAGGGACCTCCTCAAGGAGTTAGGAGAGTCTCTTGCGGGTAATCTTCCTGAGGCGTTAGCCCAGACCGTAGGCGCCCAGATGACTACCCTATTTTCTATAGTCAACTCGTCCATGAGGCTCATTTCCTATGCAGCCGAAGGGTCGAGTAGAGCAGCGGGCACAGGAGTGGCTCTTAGGAGACAAGCCTGGTTACGCTTGTGTCCACTTGTGGAGTCCTTTAAGTCTTCCTTCGCCGACGTCCCTTTTGATGGGTCCTCTCTGTTTGGACCCAAGGTGAAGGACACACTTACTTGGTGCGAGCAGGAGGGCAAGACCTTGACTGCCGTTGGGGCCCGTTTTTCCGCTCCCTCTAGACCTTACCCCAAGGCCCAGAGAGGAGGGAAAATGTGGTTCAGAAAATCCCAAAAGTTCTTCTCTACTCCACCGGGTGATCCCCCCTCTAGAGGCGGGGGGGGGAATTCAGGAAGACGCCGCCCCAGAGGTGGCAGAGGCCCCCGTAACACTGGAGACCGCGATTCCTTTCGTGGTTCCTCCTACCTTCAACATCCCTAGGATGTGGCCCGGCTGTGCTTCTCCGGAGCCAGTCGGGGGTCGTTTTGCGAAACACCCACAGGCTTGGGAATCTATAACCAAGGATCAGTGGGTGCTTCACATTGTAACCGGAGGCTACCTCATCCCCTTCTTCAAGTCCCCTCCTCCTACAAGGAAAATCCCGGACGTGCCACCCAGGCAACGGGATCAAGCAGCCGTAGAAGTTTCAAAGCTGCTAAGCAAAGGGGTCATCCAGCCCATCCCCACCGACCAGATCGGATCAGGAACTTACTCGAGATTATTTTTGGTGCCAAAAAAGACAGGGGACGTAAGGCCCATTTTGGACCTAAGCTCATTAAATCGTTTTGTGAAAAAGTCCAAGTTCCGGATGGTCACCCTTCAGTCCATTCTCCCATTATTGGAGAAGGATGTCTGGATGTGCTCCATAGACCTCAAGGACGCTTACTATCACATTTTGGTACGTCAAGAGTCCAGGAGTCATTTACGCTTCTGCCTAGGAACCAGTCATTTCCAGTTTCGTGCACTGCCCTTTGGTCTCACCACAGCCCCCAGGGTGTACACCAAGTGTCTAGTAGTGGTGACAGCTCACCTGAGAAGTCTAGGATTCCAAGTGGTTCCCTATCTAGATGACTGGCTCCTCACTGCCACCTCCAAGCATCTACTGATTCGAGCGCTGATGGGCACAGTAACTTTGGGTCTCTCGCTGGGAATCACTTTCAATTGGGAAAAATCTGTGCTGCGGCCATCTCAGCGTATCACCTTTATAGGCGCAGAGTTAGACACAAAAAGGATGCAGGCATTTTTGCCATCAGAAAGAATTCAGGTCCTACAATCTCAGATTCTAAACTTGTTACCCAAATTTCGAGTTCCTGCCAGACAGATTCTTCAGTTATTGGGCACGATGGCTGCAACTATTTTCCTAGTTCCATTAGCCATGCTGCACATGCGGGTGCTGCAATGGCTATTATCAGTTCAATGGTCGTATCAAGAACTTCCCTTGAACCATTTGGTTCTGATTACGGACAGTTGTCGTCGGGACCTCCGTTGGTGGCTGCGTCGGTCCAACCTGGACCGGGGGCATCCTTTCGCCCTTCAGCCCCCAGTTGCCAGAGTGACCACGGACGCCTCCCAGATAGGGTGGGGGGGGGTCATTATCTGGACAGGTCTGTCCAAGGCACTTGGCAGGATTGCGAAGCGCACCTTCACATCAATGTCCTGGAAATGAGAGCGGTGCTTCTGGTTTTGCAAGCACTTCATCATGCTCTCCCCCAAGGTACTATTGCGATTCTATCCGACAACATGTCGGCAGTTTGGCACATAAACAAGCAGGGCGGAACCAGGTCCTACCCCCTTTGCAGAGAGGCCATGAGAGTGTGGCGCTGGGCCATAGCTACCCAGCGTTTCTTAGTAGCAATGCACATTCCGGGGAAAGCCAATGTGATTGCAGACAGGCTCAGCAGGACTCTCCTGTTGCCCCACGAGTGGTCCCTCAACAACAGAGTGGCTGTGCAGATCTTCACCAAATGGGGTCTCCCTTGTTGCGACTTGTTCGCCAGCCCCAACAATGCGAAGTGCAGAGAGTTCTTCACTCTGACTCCCTCCAAGGGGCAGTTTCCCAGGGACGCTCTAGCCCACAATTGGCCCCCGGGTCTGCTTTATGCCTTCCCCCGATCCCCCTTCTCCCGAGGGTGATTCAGAAGGCTCTTCATGTAGGGAGCGACATGATTTTGGTCACCCCACACTGGCCCCGTCAGGTTTGGTTCCCATTCCTTCAGAAGTATGCGGTACAGGGCCCTTGGATTTTGGACCCAGTGCCGGACCTGTTGTCTCATCAGTCGGGACACTCTCATCCATCTCTCCGGTCATTGCGACTGGCTGCTTGGTTACTCCACTTCCATCCTTAGTTAGAAATATCTCTCTTTCTCCAGAAGTGATGTACATTTTGTCCTCTTCCCACAAGCCATCCACTGTTAAGCTGTATTCCAGCAAATGGAAAAGGTTTGCCTTTTGGGCCCAGCAGCGAGGCATTGATCCTCTTACGGCCCCAGTTCCACAGGTCTTTGAATTTCTAGCTTCATTGTTTCATTTGGGCTCTTCAGTCTCCACAATTAAGGTTCAACTAGCGGCCATCTCTAATTTTCATGTTTCCGTAGAGCCCTCCTTAATGGCAAACAGACTTTGCAAGTCCTTTCTTAAGGGAGCTTGGCTCCTCAGGCCTCCTATGGCTCATCCTGTGCCCCCTTGGGACTTAAATTTGGTTCTGGCCTCCTTAACTGCCCATTCCTTTGAGCTGGCAACGACTTGTGATATAAAATTTCTGTCTTGGAAAACCACCCTTCTAGTGGCAATAACTTCTGCTAAGCGGGTTTCAGAGCTTCAGGCTCTCTGTTCTACTCCTCCTTATTTGATTTTTCATAAAGACAGAGTTTCCCTCGGATTGAATCCCTCCTTTTTGCCTAAGGTAGCATCCCCTTTATGCATTCAGCAATCCTTGGAGCTCCCTGTTTTCTTTCCAAATTTTTCTAATAGAGCAGAATTTACCTTCCACCAGTTGGATGTTCACAGGCAACTGTGTTTTTACTTAGATAGGACCAATCAGACACGAAAATCTAACCAGCTGTTTGTGTCCTTTGCGGAAAATAGGTTAGGTCTACCAGTTGCCAAAACCACCATAGCCAAATGGATTAAGGATTGCATCTCCTTCATTTATTCCCAGTCAGGCAGAGAGTTACCTTTCCAACTTAAGGCTCATTCTACCAGGGCTATGGCCACCTCTGTAGCTTTTCACACCAAAGTTTCAATAGATGATATTTGTGCGGCTGCTACTTGGTCTTCTCCGCACACCATTTCTCATTATAAGGTTGATGTGGCTTCCCGAGGCAGAGCTTCCTTTGGTTCCGCAGTTCTCAGGAGTGTGTTCCAATGAGCCACCCGGGATTTAGATGCTAGGGACGCTGTCCCATCTGTTATGAATGTAGGCGAGATGGGATCCCATTACATCTTTTAGTTATGTACTTACCATAACTTCGGATGTATGGGATCCATCTCGCCTACATTCATACATACCCACCCTCCTTCCCCCTACCTTTTGGATTTGGAGGAAATATTGCTCTTGCTGAGCTCTTCTCTTGAAGGGCTCTAGTTGGTTACAGTTATTGGTATGTTTTTTTTTTTTCTGTACCTGTATGAATGTATGAAAGCGAACAAACAAGATCTGGGGAAGCAGGTGTGGTGCATTCTGGGATAAGGGGGAGCTCAGCCAATGAGAGACTTCGTTCTAGTGTATAGTGGCCGAGTCTCTGTTATGAATGTAGGCGAGATGGATCCCATACATCCAAAGTTATGGTAAGTACATAACTAAAAGTTTCACATGCTTAAATATCCACAGTACCTCATGTCTTTGTTAAAACAGAAAATGTTTACAAATTCAGAAAATCCTGACAATAAGGAAATGCAGGAATTATTGCATGCAGCTGAACAAGTGGGAAAACATACTCTGCAATGTGGTTTTGATTCATTAGAGGCTTCTTGCAGAGCCGCAGTTACAGGATCTGTCATTCGAAGGCATGCTTGGTTGAAAGAACAAAGTTTAACTGAACATGTTAAAATAAAATTACTAGTTGCTCCAATACAGCATGATACATTTGGTGTTAAGGTAGAAAAGGTGTTAAAGAAAATGGAGGATAAGGCAAAATCTATGCATACAGTAAAGGATTTCTTACAGGTTCAACCGCCTAGGTTTAGTAGAAATTGGCCTTCAAAAAATTGGTCCTTTCAGGTGTCAGACATGTCACAAAGAGGCAGATACAGATGCCCAGGAGGCAGATCTCAGCCCCAAGGCTCCTACAGACCTAAACAATGGGGTGCTTCTGCCCCCAAAGGAGGAGAAGACAAATCACAACCTTATAAGAAACTGTCCCAATGACTTTCCTCTACAAAGGCCAAGCACTTACCTTTTGGCAGCACCCCTAAGGGGAAAAGCTAGCACTTTTTGCACAAAATTGGCACATAATCACCCAGGACAAATGGGTACTGAATATAGTTTCTCAGGGTTACAGGTTCCACTTTCACACCCTTCCAAAATCAAAAGGTATGCCGGACCTGCCACAAAACCAATGGGCAGAGGCACAAAAGGAAATTGCTGCTCTCATGGACATGGGAGCTATTCAAAAGTACCACAGCAAGAACAGGGACAAGGATTTTACTCAAGACTTGTCCTGGTACCCAGAAAGGACAAAACCTGGAGACCAATACTGGACTTGTCAACCCTAAAAACTTTCCTGGATGTTCCAAAATTCAAAATGTTAACACTGCAGCAACTTCTACCCATGCTGGGTAAGAAGGCTTGGCTAGTTACTTTGGACCTCAAGGAGGCATACCTGCATGTCCCAATCAGACAATCTTGCAGAAGATACTTCAGATTCATAGCTGGCTCAAAGCATTACCAATTCTCTGTACTGCCCTTTGGCTTATCTACTGCGCCCAGGGTCTTCACAAAATGCCTGGCACCAGTAATTGCATTTTGCAGGTAAAGAGGAATTCAAATATACCCCTACTTGGACGACTGCCTTATTCAAGCAGAGAGCAAGGACATTCTACTAAAACATCTGGCGTTTGTAAAAAGTTTACTAATTTGCCCAGGGTACACAGTAAACGAAAAGAAATCAAAACTAGTGCCCTCTCAAGAGATAATATTCCTGGGTGCAAGCTTAAATACAACTGCACAGATGGCTTATCTCACGCCAGACACACAAAGGCAACTGACTCATTACTTTCAAATGATGGCAACAAAGACCCAGCTCCCTGCAAAAAATAATTCTGCAGGCCCTGGGCTTCATGGCATCCTGCATTCTACTAATTCCATATGCAAGACTGCATATGAGGAAACTACAATGGTATCTAAAAAGTGTCTGGACTCAACATTGCCACAGCCTGGAAACAATAGTAACTATAATTCCCTGTCTACAACAGGAGTTTCAATGGTGGTCCCAGGCCTGTCACCACAACAAGGGACAGCCTTTCTCCTTACTCACAGCCAGGAAGACAATAACAACGGATGCATTAGATTATGCCTGGGGGGCACACATGGCAGGGAAATGTATTCAGTGCATGTTGCCCAAGGAACAAATGCATCTTCACATCAATCAAAAAGAGATGCTAGCTATACAGAATGCCCTGACAGCCTTCAAGGATCTACTACATCCAGGACAACTATTACTAAAGATGGACAACACCACAGTTATGTGGTACATAAACAAGCAAGTGGGCACACATTCCTACCCCCTCTGCAGGCAAGCTATGACTTTGTGGAACACAGCACTGACCTATCAAGTACATCTGCAGGCACAATTCCTGCCAGGAAAGAAAAATACACTGGCAGACGAACTAAGCAGAAATCTCATGGATCCACATGAATGGAAACTAAATCCACAGGTTTTCAGCATGATAACAAAGAAATGGGGACGCCCAGACATAGATCTTTTTGCCTCCCCTCACAACTGCCAACTACAGAAATTCTGCACAAGAACTTATCACCCACAAGCATGGAAAGTGGATGCTCTTTCATTCAGCTGGAAAACCCTGACAGTTTATGCCTTCCCTCCACTGCCTCTTCTTCCCAAGGTACTCCTAAAAGTCAGACAAGAGAAGCCAAAAATGATCCTGATTGCACCAGACTGGCCACGCCAGCACTGGTACCCAATCCTAAAGAGCTTGTCTCAAGGCCCAGCCTGGCCTTTGCCTCAAATCCCTCATCTTCTGACTCAACAAAACAATCAGATTCTACACAGTCAACTCAGAACCTTAAGTCTGGCTGCATGGCAGATAACATAGTCACTCAGACCACACCTCTCTCTAAAGCTGTTATGGATGTCATTTTAGAAGCCAGGAGGCCCAGCACTAGGAAATCTTACGCAGAAAAATGGAAGAGATTCTGTGTTTGGAACCAGGCACAAGGACTCGAACCACTTGTTCCAAATATACCTCAGATTTTACAATACCTAACTGAGATGCTGGACAAAGGCCTATCCTTTTCATCTATTAAGATCCATGCCTCTGCCATTTCAGCTCATTACAATACGGAACCTCCTATTTTTTCACATCCACTACTAAGGCAGTACCTCAGAGGGGCAAGAAACATAAGACCCCCAAGGAGAGCACCAATACCTACTTGGGACATCAATTTTGTTTTAGAAAAACTCACACTGCCTCCTTTTGAGCCAGCCAACACAGCTGATATAAAATTCTTATAATGGAAAACTGCTCTGCTCCTAGCAATAACTTCAGCAAGAAGAGTCTCGGAGTTACAGGCATTAATGGCAGTGGAAACTTTCATCATTTTTTCATCAGGACAGGGTCTCTCTAAGAACAAACCCAACATTTATGCCAAAGGTGGTTTCCAGTGTGGCTCGTAACCAAACCATTCATTTGCCAACTTTCTATCCGAATCCCCAGAATAAAGTGGAGAGACTTCTGCACACTGTGGACATACACAGACAGCTACGATTCTACTTGGACAAAACAAAAGCTTTCAGAAAAACTGACCAACTGTTTGTAGCTTATGCTGCAGGATCACAATGAAAGCCTAACTCAAAATAGACAATTTCAAAATGGATAGGACACTGCATTCGCTTTTGCTATGCACAACATGGCAAATCAGTGCCTAAGGGCATTAGGCCACGTTCTACCACACTTCAGCAGCCTTTCTCAGAGGAGTACCAACCAAAGACATTTTAGAAGCTGCAACCTGTAGTTCAGTGCACACTTTCACCAAGCACTACCACTTACCACTCTACTCTAAATCCACAGCAGGCTTTGCCACTGCAGTTCTGCAGGGCCTGGTAGCCTCTCCAAATCCTATTTAGGCCCATCCACCCAACCTCAGCTTTGGGATTCTACCCAAGTGTAATGACTGCAACAGTGAAACATGATGAACATAGTACAGTTGTGTACCTACCATAAATGTAGATGTTTGAGTGTATTCACTGTTGCAGTCCAGGTTACCCACCCACCATCCCCCTTTTCATTGCTGGGACTTTTCTGTATTTCTCAACTCTATACAACCTATTTGGTGTATTTGCTTGTAGATGAAGGCAATGTTTATTTTATTACATGCATGTTTTTTGGCATAATTTTTTCCAGCCTTCCTATTTGGGGGCACCTGACATCTGGGGCAAGAAAAACTGAAGAAAATGGTGTCGGTTGCATCTTTTATACCCCCTGGCACACTGACGTCAGGGAAGAAGTGACAGCAACCGACGCCAGACCTAGACTTTGGAACTCAGGCTGACTGCGGGTAGCCTGCCAGCAGGATAACCCTAGTGTAATGACTGCAACAGTGAATACACTTGAACATCTACATTTATGGTAGGTACACAACTGTACTGTTTGGGATGACCATTGAGTTGAGGCATCTGGAGAGTTTTTGGCATACTAGCTCATTGTTTTCTGTAGACTAAGTCCTACAGGAGGCTTTTTGCTTTGCCCTTCCACCTTCTTGATTTCTTTGTCTTGCAGAAGGTTTGGTGAGAGCTTGATATGGTAGACCTAGTCTAAGGAGGCTGGACAAGATCCTCCAACCTCTCAAGCTTTGGCAACATTGGAGTTAGGTTCCCTTAACTGACTATTTGGTAGCAGCAGTCCTAAATAAATAAATGCTAAGTGATCAATCCACTAAACAATGTTTTGGGTCAGGGATCACTTCAGAAAGTGTGTTTGTGTTGGGTCTGTTTCACATTATCGCAACTACAAAAGGTTAAATACCTCTTCATCGACCTCTTTTTGTCAAATGTGAATCCGTCAAATGATCGCTACAATGAAAACCTTTCCAATGGTAAGTAACATGTTGGCCAACCTACCCACTGCAATAAAACTAGCAACATGTAACCCCCCCAGTGGTGAGCAACACCCCCTCACATCCCCCTAACCTAATATACCAACTCCAAGATCCAACTACAGTGGGGAAAAGGGCAAATTCCCTGTGGGAAACAGTTTGTGGAAAAGATTGTTTGATGGATTCAGAGTTCAACAAATAGTGGTCGATGAAGAGCTGTTTGACCTACTATGGTTTTGACAATCTGCTGTAGATCTGTTTGTGTCATCTACCTTTACATAAGGTCTGTCAGGTACTTGACTCATTTAGTGAGATTCCAGCAAAACTTAGAAATAACTAAATGCTGCTGACTAAGTCACCTGTAGAAAACTGCACTGCAAGCTGATTTCCCAGTTGTCCACTGCAGATACAGTTTCCAGTCTCGCTCTCTCTTTTGCAATGGGCTAATGATAAAGAAAATACCATCTATGAAATGCCACACTGTGCCTGCGTTTAGCATTTTCCCTTTTGGAAAACTTGACTCATTTAATAGTACCCCTTATGATAGCACATCATTTAGGATACATATCAAAGAAAAGCTACCAAGAGTGGAAGATGCTTGCTGTTAGGATGCACTCTTGGGTAACACATCCTCACATTCAGAAGCATGCAAGGAAAGGCACAATAGTCCTAGTTTTACCATTGATAGTAAAAAAAAAAAAAAAAAAAAAAAAAAAAAAAAAGCAGCATGGATGTTGTGGATATCAAGAACATGCACCATCCTAGAGGTAGATGTGGCCTACAAAGCCAGAATTTCCATAATGTCCCCCTTGGAAGGGGTGCAGCTACAGAATCCCTGAGGACTGTCCTTTCCCTGAGGCAGTCTGGGGTCACTAAGTATGGAAAGCCATTATACATGACAAATGGATCAGGAAAGGTGATATCTAGAGGCTAATACCCTTTCTGCCTCTCTCCAAAACTGCCTCACTCTTTCTGATGTCTCATCATGTCAAAGAGAAATAGAAAGCCTCTTAGAGCAACCTTGAAGATCTCGCCAGACAAGAGAAGCTCCTGAGTTTATTACAGATTATTTTTTGTTTTACTTCCCATATAGAAAGAATGTCCTCCCTGTGGTCACATGGGTTTCCTCCGAGTGCAACAGTTTCCTCCCACACTCCAAAGAAATGCAGTAGGTGGATTAGACACTAAATTGGCCATTGGTGTGAGTGCATGGTCCAGATGAACTACAGTGGCAGGGCTAGCCACTCAGAGGTGTAAACTTTGGCTGAAGGTAATTTTTGACATCCCAACCCCATGTGCAAAATGGGAAAAAGGGGTTGAGGATGCATGGATAGAAAGAACCCTGTCCAGTGCTAGATCTCAGTAATCGAATTTCATCCGAAAGGAAAACCAGATTCTGAATGGTCATGGTGCAGTCCTGCCTTCCTGCTTGCAGGAAGGCAAATGGATGCTGTGTTTAGATCTTTAGGTTTCCTATCTACATGAAAATATTGCCAAGGCATCCATGAGATTTCTGTGCTTCAGTGTAGAAGCTATCTATTACAAGTTCAGTGCTCTTCCATTTGTTCTCAACACAGCACTCTGGGTGTTCACCAAATGCAAGGCAGACGTTGCAGCCTACCCCATGTTGAAGGAAACAAGGGTCTTCACTTCTTAGGATAGCTGGTTGTTGGCATTTACTACAAGAGAGTCCCTCGTGCAAGCCAAGGATCACTTATCCTTTTGTTTGTTCTTTTGTAATTTCAGTGAGCACCCATGAAGTCCCATTTGGCTCTGTCAGGGGCACAGGCCTTTATAAAATACCATCTGGATATGACAACCTATATAGCAGTGACCGCTCTGCAAAGCATTGCATGTCTTCTGACACTCCCACCCCAAGTGATGTACAAGAAAGGATTAGGAATGATGGCAGCTACAGAATATTGATTCCTGGTACCTGGTGCAAAATGTGGCATGCATGTTCTTCAGTTGAGGCTCTGGGTCTAGTAAAGTCAGAGTTTAATTCCAATAACAGCAGTAATTTGTCTACCCAAGTCTTCCCATGAGCATCACTAGTGGTGGCTGCACCATGACTGCCCTGTTCAGGTTGTCTGGTCATTCCCCCCCCTCCACTGTGAGCAGACTCTTCTGCCCTAAGGTGGAGGTGGCATTAAAGGTGGATGACTACGTGGAATTTGCCATGACAAGAGGCCTCATTTCACATCAGTGACCTGGAGCAGAGGACAGTTTATGCATTGCAGTCCTTACAGGATCAAGGTGACAATGCCAGCCACTCCAACAATATGGCACTGGTTTGCTAGATCAGCAAGCAGGAAGGGAGATGTTCTTGCCTATTTGCCTAGAGGCAGTGTGGATATGGAAATGGACCATGACATCTTACAGCTTTGTCATAGAAATACATATTCTGGGTCATGACAGTTTATTAGCACACAAGCTCATTCGGCGCTTACTGATATCTCACATGTGTTCTGATGTCAGTCTGTGGCAAGCATGACTTTTTTGTGTGTTCTGTTTTGATTGGGGGAAACCTTGCCACAGTCTCCCTGCCTGACCAAGATTAAATGTAGTAGCAAGTTTTCTGTGATTATTCTGCCAGAATGGAAGATATCAGGTTTGCCCTGGTCCAGAAGTGGCCTCTAGGACTTTTCTGTGTATCCCCCGCATTTTTCTCTTCTAATCAGAAAATTTATAAAGAAGACAAAACTGAACAAGGCCAAGGTCATTCTCCTTGCTCCCTTTCAGCCCAGACAGTTATGGTTCTCCCTCCTTGGGCATCACCTGTTAGAGAAACCACTTCTCCTCAGGTCACTCACTGTCCCATTATCTCACTCATCTAGGAATCCCTTCCTGGATCTTCATTACTTGAAGCTATATTAGCTTAGATTCTCTACTTTCCCTAATGGGCAAGGGACCTACCTGGCTTACCCAGTTCTTGTGGTCCTCATAGCCACTAAAAAACAGCAACTAGGAAAGCCTGTTGACATTTCTGTCTAGATATAGAAAAATGTTTGGAAGGATGACATATGTTTCCTCTGCACACAATAGAATTGGGCTGAAAATGTTCTAAGGTCATTTGTGCCATGTAGCTGTCAGACTATATACTCCCCCCAAAAAAAAAAAAATACAAATCCTTCCATAACAAAAGCATAGTCAACTAGAGCTATGGCTTTTTCTATAACTTTTTTTTTTATTATCAAGGATACTACAATGTATAATATCTGTTCTGCTGTGACAGGCTTCACTGCATGCATTCCTTTTGCACAATACTATAAGCTGGATGCAGTGTGTGTGTGTACATGTCTGTCTTAGTGGCTGTCATACTGTGGGGCATTCTGTCTTGATACCACCCAAGAAAGTCTGTACTGGGGGACTGTCTTGTGGTTGAAGTGGCTAGGCTGGATCAAGCAAAATAAGAAAGCTATGTACTTACCATAACACTAGATCATGATGATCTACATCCATTCACTGATCCCATCCACCTTCCCCAGTCCTTTGGAATATCCTTTGCAGGCTCTGACCATTGATGTACTATAATGTTAGGATGTTATCATTCCTAAGTGCAGTCTCAGTTGTGAGGGTGAAGTGCATTGTGGGAGCGAAGGGAAGAGTTTAAGAGCCTGTGAGAATCTTAAAGTTGTAGGGGACTGTTGTATGCAACTGTCAGCTCTTTTCTCTGAAATGAGGACATGGATCATGAAGATCTAATGTTCTACGTATATAACTTTCAGGTTGTATCATAGTGTGACTTGGTGAAAACACACATATTATCCCTGTAAGTGAACTTGTACTGAAAAAATGCCTTAAACTAAGCCAATCAAGGAAATACATTAGGAGCATATCTGTTATTTTCTAGAAGTTTTGTGCCTTTTCACACACCTTTTAAATAAGTAGAAGGCACTAGTTTCTTACATGAACACAAAATCAAATACATAGTTGGGGGGAGTCATTTCCTAGTGTTATATTGTTAAGGAAAATACAGTTCAGAAATAAAAGTTATGCTAAGTAATCTACATGGCAACAAAAGTGATTCATAGTGTCAAGTTAAAACATTGCCTCTTCACTAGCACAGATTTTCAGTTCACAGCAGGACCCTACTACCAGATATTGGTAAAATCTCCATATCACAGCCCTAGGGCCTGAGGTTAGTCCTGCCCCATTGGTCACTGGGGCAAGTTTTTCCCCTGTGCTCACTTTTCTACAGCTACTTTGGCTTCCTTCCACTCAGAAATATGCTAGTTGATTGACTATACTACATGTTCTTGTACTGTATACTCTTTGTCATGTAGCTGAAAAGGGCTGTGGTCTAGGCAGCTTACTTGATTACTAGATGCTAAATGAAAGTACAGTGTAAGTGATGTCTGTTTAACAGTTGTGTCCAGTAATGGATCCAAGATGGAAATACTTTCACCTCTCAGAAATAACTGTGCACAGTTCCTGTTTGCTAGAAGAGGAAGTACAGGAGCGATCTTAAACAGGAAAAAGTAATGCCAGAGGATGTGCTATGTATGTATGAAATCAGATGGGTGTGTTTACCATTGCTGTCTCTTTCAGTTATGATTCTTTTGTTTTTCTCCCAGCCTCATGCGGCTTTTTGTTTTTTTTTTCCCATTCCCACACACACAAACCATTTCAGAATCTGTTCTACCATATCAATTCAGGTGCAAAATACTTGGATTTATAATAAGTTGAGTGTTGAAGAGCACTGACCATTCAGTACCATAGTCTTGTAAGGAATTTTTTGCTTTTCATGAGGAACTTGCCCTTTAAGAGCAGTGTTGTTTGCACATTTGTATAACAGCTGTGTTAATGGCCCAAGACCCAGCATAAACAAATAAGGATGAAGATGTGCCTGACCTTCTTGGATATTTAATAACTTTCATGCATGGAAACTTGGAATCCTCCAGGGAATGAGTGCCCACATTATAATTTTCCATCTGATTGAAATAGTGTGGTAAGTCCATCAATCCCCTTCCAGCAGGCTTTTTGTTTGACTGTGATGGGGTTATGACATTTGTCCATTAATGTAGTAGATGAGTGTAGCAGTCCAGACATTTCAGTATCTGTCCTGTCCCTAATCTGCCTTGTAAAGTAGGCCCTTCACATCTTCCTTTCTATTATAGTGGGAGTGGCCAAATGATAGCTGCCCAAAATGATTTGGGCATCTGTCTGCCAGAATAAGATGTCCAGTTTTCTTGTCATGGGTTGCATACCATTCTTTGGCTGAATACGTTGGAGTTATTTGGTTAACACTTTTCTTGTCATCTAACCACCATATTAGTGGTCATCGTGATGGCTCATAAGCACCAGATGTGACCCAACCTTTAATCTGCTGGAAAAGGAGCCTAGACAGCTAAAGCTATTATAGGACTGGGTGCCACTAGCTCTTCAGCATTCTTCTAATATTGGAAGAAGCCTTGTAAAGAGCTAGTCTGCAGTGATTGTTAGATTCAGCAGCAGGAAGTGCAGTCAGTATTGGCCAGTGGACAAGAAATGCAGCAGTCCTTTATTTAACCATTGCTCCTGTGGTCTATGGTAGCAGACTAGAATTGTGTCTTGTGTTGGCAGTGTTCCACTGTTGATTACCTAATGAGATTCTGCAAGTTTAAACTTTCCGTTTGGTCTGTCTTGGCATTTATCCTTCAAGAATGAGAGGGAGGATTTGAACAGTGTGGGTGTATGTAGAGGGGGGGGGTGCAATATGTTACTTCTAGCAACCTTTTCTGCAAGAATCTCTAGGAATCTTACACAATCTTTGAATGGCAGCCAGTTGTAATTTCTTTCAAAATAAGGTCACACTACTCCAGCTGGTCAGGAAGGATTTTTGGTATGAAATGTGATATGGGGAAATACAAGCCGTCAGGGATCACCCCCTGCAGCAGCAACTTTGAGTGTCTGCTAAACTTTGCATAATATTTCAGAGTTGTGCATTACGTTGAGAAAGGTAGACAGTTACAAAAAGGATATAACCATGAGGAGGGGTCCACTTCTTATTCCAGAAGACATTTCTGCATATTTTGAAACTGAAGACTTTCAGCCATACCTTTTTATAAAAGGAAGTGCAAGATAACTTTGATGGTGCTCTGGAGTGGGTAGCTATGGATTTCCTTTTTTGATCTCCCTAGCACAGCCTGTTTTTGAAATCTGCTCAACTCCCATACCAATTAGTGTGTATACATTTTGATATGTTACAGACTGAATGGAAGCATGCAGGGTGCTGTACCTATTTTTTTTTCCTCTACTGCTCATACACATTTAGGTCTTCATATTGACATACACCATAGAAAAGTTTCTGCATTTAATATCAAAAATTCAGAAATGTTCAATGTTCCTGCATCACCAGGTTACTAACCATAGTCTGTAAAGTTTTCAAGTAGCAGTTGCATATCGCACATGGTTTCAAGTAGGCAACTCAAAAGAGACAAATGTAAGGCTTGCTGCAGAAATATTGTGACTGCAGAGGCTACCAAGCTCAGGGATTTGACTGGCTGGAATGTATTTTTATGCCCCATCCATTCCCACCTAATAGGATAAGGTCCAGACAGTTGCAGTAACAGAAAAAGCAATAAAACTAAAAAAATGGTAATCATTTTTTTTTTGAATGTGTAGCAATGATGTTAACTGGGAAGGGAGAAGATGATGAACCTTAGTGTTTTGTTTATGGTGACTTTCAGTATGTGGGTTTTGTGGTAAAAGTAGGGCATTTAATGGTAGGCAATATTCTAATCTTATCAAAAGAATATTATAGTTTGCTAGAACCTCCAAAAGTCATTCTCCATGGTCTACTGATCAGTGGTGTGGCTAGATTTTGTGCTGGGGATGCCTTTGAGTTTGCCACCCTTCCCTCCTCAAAAAGCATGGTCGAATGGGGCCCTCATACACAGCCCTCCCCATGTCCCATTACTTGGTATTTCACCCCATTCACCATAAACACTGTAATATGCATACTGCTTTACTTCAACAATGATTATTTGGATTTCATTTAAAACTTTTATTTTACGCTTTATAGCACAAACACTAGTAGACATCTGCTAAACAAAACAATACAGTCTCACAATGACAATAGACAGCGTTAAAGCGTCTCTGCTCTTGAAACTCATATTCATTGAAACAGCATTGAAGTCCACATTCAACGAAAATGTACAAGTCTTTCTTTTTGGCTTTTCCCGGTTAGGGGTCTCCACAGCGGAACTCCAGTCCACTAATGATTGGCAGTCAATTTTATGGTGCCGAGTTGCCAGCCTGACACCCAACCTTCAGTGAAGGCACGCCACTTCACGCATGTCTTTCGAAAGCCACTCGACTGTGGGGAGGACATGCAGACTCCACACAAATGTACAAGTCATCTAAATAATTCCACATTAGCAAGATCTGTAACTAATGAAGAGGTTGCTACTAACAAACAACTTTATATTTGATTGTTTCATCTACAATTAAAGTGCTTGTCCCCCTTGAAAAATAAATTGCCTATGTTACATTAAAATACTGATAAGCTAGTAATATTGCAATGGGGAATGGATGGCAAACTGATAACAGGTTCATAGTTACTAGGTATCTCCACAAAGAGGATGTTCTCAGGATTGCAGCATCCACCTCCTTTAAAAGAACAACACAGTACAGTATCAGCAATCCATCTACATGCTGTGGGAGTAGAACCCACAGCTGTCTACATCAAAAGCAAGTATATTACCTGTTGTGCTACTAACACCATAAACAGACTTGGCATAAGCAGCAGTAAACTTCTCTCCCCCTGAAGAACTATGCAGCACTAGAACTCTGGAAAAAGCCAACATTTAT